>NW_021319101.1:61317-94154 GCF_001605985.2 Dendrobium catenatum | reverse complement strand
TACGATCGTGGATCGTCCTGGACGATTTTACTTAAATTGTCGAAAAATGAACCTTATGTATATTTGTATGAATTATGTTCGTACACCTTAATCGTCTCATACAAATGAAGTTCGTCTAGTACAAAACGGTTATTTCATAGGTCGGTTTCCAAAAATTCTTTAGGACGTAACCAACTGACGTAAGTCAGTTCAGTTCGTCCTGGGATGAATGGGTTTCATCCTGGGACGATTTTAAACAGAGAGTTTCATCCTGGGATGAAAATTTATTTCGTCCTGTACGATCTCATACAGAGAGTTTTGTCCAGGGATGAAAATTTATTTCGTCCTTTACGATCTCATACATAGAGTTTCGTCTAGGGGCAAAAATTTATTTCGTCCTGTATGATCTCATACAGAGAGTTTCATCTAGGTACAAACCTTATTTTTCGTCTGGACGAACAGTGCAAGTGAGAATCCCGAGAAGTTTGTCCCGGGATGAATATTAAATTCGTCCTGGATGATTAGTACTTAGAAAAATTTTCTCCCCGCCTGTTCGATCCATTGCTCTTCTTAGGGGTAATTGACATGATCGTCCCGTACGAACTATGTTCGTTCCGTACGATCAGTTTACAAAAATTATTCCCCAAGTGTGTATTATGTGGTTTTTAACTAAATTACAATCACTCCCTCTCATTTCAAAACTTATAAATATTTGTTGAATTTGATTACAAGTCTTCATATCTTGGAGTTGATTTTTTTTGAAATGTTAGTACACACTATAGCAAAAATAAATCTTCCAAAAAATATTAGGAGATAACAATATATAAAATAATAATATATGGAATCATCAAAACTATACAAGTTGCAAGAATGTAAAACATGCAAATAGCAACTTTCCTAACAGACATTACATCAACATCGTCACACCTAATTAACCTAGGTGGGCATGGACACGGTATCACCTCTTAGAAATGAGTTTGATTTATTGGTTTTAATATCGCAGGCCATGCATGGGGGTGATAAGCAAAACTGTGTAAGAACAACTATTGTATCATAACTAATATATGAAAGAAATTTATATAGGGATATTTGATCAACATCGTCAAACCTAATTAACCTAGAAAGGCATAGACCATATATCACCTCCTAGAAATGGGTTTGAATTATAAGTTTTGATATCGCAGACCACGCTTGGGGGTGCCAAGTAAAACTGGATAAAAATAAATATCGTATTATGACTGATAGAAGAAAGAAATTTATATAGGAATAGTGGATCAACATAACCACACTTGACTAACGAGTTGGGTATGGACCCAATATCTCATCTCAAAAAGATTTAAATTATTGGTTTTGATATCTCAAACCACACTTGGGGTGTCAAGCAAAACTGAGTAAGAATAAATCCACACAAGGGGATTAAAAATTAAAGGTTTTACGCACTGGCACCTATGTGATTGGTGTACACAAACATAAGCATAAATATCCCTACGGCGTATCAGTGTATCACCTTTAAGGACAATCTTATATTATTCGTAATGAACATCGTGTGGAAGAGGAAAAATCAGTATGGCCACACAGACTATCAAAAATTAAGAAGAATCCTTTCAGGGGGTACGAATACAGAGGGATATTTATAGGATGTAGGGAGGGATCAGGGTCTGCTCGACGGTCTTAGGGTGAGAGAACTGACGGAACATAGAAACCCAACGGAAAGAAGGCGAGAAGGGAAACACAGAGAAAATGGAAGAAGAAAGATAGGGGACGGAATGACCCAGAAGGCCGGAAGCAAAGGGACTAAAGCTAGGGAAAACTCTAGTTAAGAAGGAATCCTAACTAGGAAAGGACCCTAACTAAGAGTAGGATAAACCAAATATAAGGATTACCAATCCCAGAGTACACACAAGAAAGCCTAATATAGGATCTAAAGATGGAGAGAGAAATGAGTCACACGGTGGCCACTAGACACCTGTGGACCTCTGAAAGGGATCCGCTATAGAGTGCAAGGGTATACAACCGCACCACCCCAAGGGATAGAAATGATCGCAGGCCTCTGAACACTTCACAAGCGGGCCAAAGAAAGGGTAGATTAGAGCGCACATACGACTAACCATTGAGTATAGCGGCTCTTGCCAATGCACCCCGATGGGTACTAATATGCACGACTTGATTGAAACAACAGGTTACCCCCACCCAATACATAACTTGAGTGGGGTTTATTTGATGGTGGAGTTCCATTTCCCACGGGGTTAATTACATCTTAAGCCTGGGGGCTTGAGAAAACTCTCGATTAAGGATCCGACATTATTCTTTTTAGAAAAGGGATTTGCATAGAAGGGAGACTAAAAAATTCTACTCAAAAGGAAAGAAAGGGTTCAAGTGGGCTTAGTCCACATGCAAGGCTCATACCAACATCCGGAGGGACTAATGCATCAAGAAGGGACTAGAAAAAAGGGAAACAACGCACTCAAAGTATGCAAAGAGAAATGATAAAAGTGGCGTCATCCATGTGATGCGGCTAATGCATTTGGGAACTTACCTATCTATGAGGCATACTACGAGACACCCAATGTAATAGCCTTGAACCCTAAATATAAGGTGGGTTTAATGTTTTACACCCGACACTAACATCCGTGTCCTAGCTAATGCATTTGGGCTTATATCCTGCCTAAAAAGGAATGACAGCTAATCACCTAAATGCGTAAAATCTATATTACCCGGTCTTTATGAAAGATGGTATGTAGTTTAGTTTTTGAAAATAAGGCCGATGTCTAAAGGGTTTTCTAATATGCCATGGACTTATGTAGGGTGAATGCTCCTAGAGCTAATGCAATTAAAGTTTAAGTTTAGATGATTTCTAATGCAATGTATGCTAGTTAAAAGGACTTCAAATCACGAATGCTTGAAAGTTAAAAAAGGCTTATAAAATAATTATTTAGAAATACTAGGCATCCTCAAGTCCGGCACTTCATCCTCATAGGTCAGATTATCCGGACTCTACCTGCAGGCGGGGAGGTGTCTTATAGAATGAAAAAGAAAATACATTTAATATACATGCGATCCCGAACAATTTTGACTATTCCCTAGGTCGTTAAATTTTTAAGTTATTTAGACCTTAAACTTTTAGAATTTAATTACGAGTATAAAAAGTTTTAGTCCTTAAAAAGCCTAGCAAAAATTAGGCCAAGTACACACAAGAAAGAAACCTAAAAAATATGCAATTTCTACTACGCACAAAAAATAAACACATCAATATAAATCCACATAGCAAAGTAAGAAAGTCCACGGCAAGTGTCATATAAGTACAACCTAGGGTCTATAGAAAAGTAATGGTGGCCAAGCCCCATCGACAACATCCTAGATATTAATCCTAATGAATGATGCAAATATTAAAAGCCGGACATTTCATCTTCAATTACTTATCTTCAGATCTTCTCGGGGATCACCTTTAAGTCTTTGTATGGATTGTCTTCCTCCGGGTCCTTCTATGGATCGTCCTCTGGAAGGGTACCCAAATGAACAATACATTCCCTATAAAGGGCCTTTCTTTTTCTCTTTGGGTACATAGTATTTGAAATGTCAGATTTTTTTGAAGACTTTCATAACTCAATATTATTAAAAATTACATTATAAAAAAGAAAATCTAAACCCGAACTGAACATGCAGGGTTATCCTAAGAAAAATATCCCAAGTAATTTATATAACACAACCCAAGAAGTTAATATATAGAAATAAAACATATTGTCAATCACACTTGCCATTCTTTTTTAATTTTAGGGAGGGGACATTAACAATTTATGGAGCACCTGCATAAAATACCATTAGTTTTAAAGATTAATGATTATCACCCCCTATTAGTGATGCATGAGCATAGTCACCTGTATAAGATATTGTTAGTATCAAAGCGCCCCTAGCCCATAAGCAATCTAACTCACAAATCACATCACAATCAATATATAGGAAGAATAATAATGAAATAAGCATCACGTCACTCACAACATATCAGAACAAACCAAGTCCACCAATACTCATGCCACACATAGAGCATCACAATACATAAAACAGAAAAGGAAAGTTACCGGCCTTAATCCTAGAGCTAGAAGTGGTGCCCTAGCAAATCTATATGTGTGTAATGGGCTTGTGTGGCTTTGAATAGTACTTATGTCAAGTAGTTAGTTCAAGTTGCCTAGAGTTCAGATTTGTTGAAGATCTGAAAATGAAACTTTAATTAAAGTTTAAGTATTAATGGATTGAGATCCAATTTAATTAATTTAGTTTATTATTCCATTTTAATGCTTAAGGTAATAATCTTTAAAGTTTAAATAATATTAACAAAATTTTAGAAGGTTCGGGGTCCTCCTATACGCTAAGTTAAAGGGGGTCAAAAAGGTCACTATTAGAAATAGGCTATGTATGAGAAGTTTTAGCATTTTAATTAAATATTAGACCTTAAGGGGAGTAGTTAGGCTTTGGGTTTGCTGGATTTAGAATTTTCTAGGCTAAGTTATGAATTTTTGAAGTTTTGGGCAATTAAGGAATTATTAAAATTGTTTAATAAGGGGCATTTTAGGTGTTTTGATCCAAATCAGCTCCAAACTGATTGAAATCACTCCAAAAGGTCAGAAATATCCTAAAAAAGTGATCCCAGGTGTTTGGGGAATATTTAAATTTTTTAATAATTTTTAGTTATTTAATTAAAGCAAAAAAGTGAATTTTAGTTAAAGTTAAATTAAGGCTCAGATTTGAGCCCAATTAAGGAGCCCTAATTGTCTAAGTTTAAGGGTTAAAATGTGAAGAATTTGAGATATTACATTTAGTTTTCTGAGTTGAAATATATTTATTAGAATTTTTAGAAGTTATCTAGACCTAATTACCGTGTAAATTATGGTTTATTGATTAAGGGGTTTAAAGGGTCTTCACAATTCCTAGAAAATTTTGGGAGGTTTAGAATATCATTAAGTTTAAGTTTTTAGAGTTTCATGTCCATCAAAGATCTATCCTAGCTCCTAAAAATTTTCTAAGTTCGATAGACGGGTCCTTAATTATTGTCATAAGGGTACATAGGTTTAAAATCAAAGTCAGTGACTAACCCTTGAGTTAATATACAAAGAATGCATAAAAAAATTAAACACACCAATACTAAAATCTAGGAGGGCCTAAGCTAAGTGCTTTTTCATCCTGCACATGCAAAACATGATAAAAAATAGTAATAAGCACGCTTAATGGTGTGATTAGTAAATGATTGGAGCTTAATCATCCACTAATCCACCTCCCGGTAAATTCTATTCATAAGAATGATCTAAGTTTAAAATTTCATGAGTGGATCTCTCAAAAATAAGAGATTAAAAATATATGTAATTTTAAATTCAATTAAAATAAATAAATTAAACAAAATAAATTTAGAAAATAATGTAATTAAAAATAATTCAATTTGTAAAGATAAATATAGGGGAGATCCACTGGTACCTCAAGGAAGTTTCAAAATAATTGAAAAATTAATTTTTAATCTCAAAATATTTAAAATATTAATTATTTAAATAATATTTAAATAACTAGGTAATTAAATACTAAATAAATAATTACAAAAAAAAAATTAATAACTGAAAATAAATTTAAATCAAAATACATATTCTTTTAAAAAATACAAGGTATTATACTCAAAAATCCGACGTAAAATGAATTAGATAAGAATTTTCGAAGTTTAAATTATTTAAAGAGAATTTAAAATAATTTAAAGTAATAAATTTTAAAAAAATATTTACTAATTTAAATTTAATTAAATATTAAGGATTCTGAATTTAGAATAATTTAATAAAAATAATAAAAAGTAAATAAGTTTTAAAATAAAATTACAAATTTTTATAAAATATTTTTATCATTTTATAATTAAATATTAATTAAATATAGGAAATATTTACTAATTAATATAATTTAAAATATAATTAATATTTTATCCTAATATTGATTTTAAAAAAAGGAGGATATTTTTCTAAGAAAAATGGTATAAAATACATACTTTTTGGATTAAAATATAATTTATAATAATTTTCTAAAGAATTCTAAATTTAAAATGCATTTAAAATAAATTTAAAATTGATTTTAAAAGAAAACGGCGACATTGGCCACGTAGCTGATTCAACGCTGTTTGGCAATCATTGCCAATGATTGTGCCGTCGTGCAATCATTGGCAATGATTGTCACTGCGCTGAACTCGATTGCGGGTCATTAAATTATGTCGAATCACGCTCTTAGCCGTCCGATCGTCCGTGGTTTTGAATCAAGGGTCCAGATCTCGTCGGACGAAGCTTCTGACAGTGGGATCGCTTCCATAGTTCGAAAGAAACAGCGGAATCACAAGATCTTCATCGTTGATTAAACAATCAACAGCGGAGATTTCGTACACTCAAGATTAGGGCAAAACCGAAACCCCTTAGGCATTTTTTGGTTCTCTCTCTTAAACGCCTCAATGGATTTTGATGAAATTTTAAACATAGGTACTAGAAATGAAGAGCATTCTTGGGAGACCGTTTTCGCGGTCTAAAATGTGATATATGAAAAGCTATTTAACTCTATGTATAGTGACCTAGGGTAATTTTCTTAAGGAGTTTTCACAGTTGGATCTTCGGGATCTTGATATGGTTGAGCTTGTGAATTGTCCTCGTACAATTCCTTAGTTGACTTCGTCGCTTGAAATGCCTTGGATCATCGTATAGAAAGCTTGGGAGTTTTGGAGCTTCGAGTTGTCGGAAACTCGTCGGCGACTGCTTTGGGCGTTCATGTTTGGATTGGGAGAGATGAAAGGAAGTTGGGAGAGCTCACCCATGAGAAATCTCGGCTTAGGGAAGCTTGGAGAAAGAGAATTCGAAAAAAGATCTTTGGGGAGCCCTAATTTCTTCTATTTAAAGGCCTAGACTTATTATCAACGGCCGAGATTGATCCTAGGGCTAATTACGAGGGAAACTCACATGGCTTGGTCATGGTTTGATTAAAAGCTCAATAGAAAAGCATTCAAGAGCAATAAAAAAGGTTTAAATTGACTTAATGATGTCAAATTGACTTAATAGAGACTTGGGTTGATCGATACTTGAGTTGACCAAGTCAAGGGTTGACTTGGTCAGCCTGATTAAATAAGTCCAAAGGGTGGAGGATTGAGCAAGAAATAGGTTTGAACTTGATTTGAAACTGATTTAGACCCATTAGAGCTGAATGGGTCAACCTAGGTTGACCTAGTTAACTAGGTTGACCAAGGGTATGGGTTAGGGCCCAATGGACTTGGCCTGACCCATAGAACCCAGGGAGATGAGAATTGGGCTAAGGAATGTATGAAGTTGATTTAGAATTGAATAAAAGGAGTTTGGGTCAATTTGGGTCAACCAGGTTGACCTAGGGCTTGAGTTTGCGCTCATCAGACTTGGTTTAACCCACTGAACACAAGGGACGTGGTCTTGGGGCATGGCTTGGTCAATTTGACCAAGTCAACCTCTTTGACTAAGGATCTGGGGAAAACAAGGTCAACAGTCTTGTTTAATTCTTTTTAATTTTTCAAGATTTGTTTTTTTATTTCTATGTCAAATTAAGATAATACAACTAAAACCTTACTACACATGCAACAAGTATTAATAATTATAAAAAACTAATCTACCACTTTAAGAAATAGTGATTAAGTTCGATAATTTGATAAACAAAAGCAGATGCAATAAGTAACTTGGTTTATAACAAAACTAATAGTTGCACTAATATCAACAAGATGATGATGCAGAACTAAATAGAGTTAAGTATAAACAATAGTATAATAACCAAAGATGAAAATGGAAATATTAATAAGTGAAGTTTAAAACTAATATCAACCTGTTTAATATTTACTTGATATAATTGAATCACTAGCCAAGATGCCAAAAACTTTTTGATGAGCACATAGAAGTTTATAAAATGATATGCAGATTATGGCTCTTTATGTAAGAGTATGTCGCAATAAAGTAATAAAATGACAAGTAGAGTATCTTTCTCATAAGGATCAACTTAAGTCTAATTTGAAGGTTGATTAAAAATTTTGCACATCATTACAAATTATCTTGCCTACGAAAAGAGAACTAGCAAAAATAAAATCTACCCTATGCTTTGCTTTTGGAATTTTTTTTTATAAGATAAATAAAATTTCTAAACTAAAATAGTCCTTAATTTTTTTGTGAATCAAAGTCATTGATTGCAATAAGTTAATGTGGATAAGAGCAATTATAAGCTGTTGTCTCTGTCGAGTTCGTCTAGAGTCTAACTACAGTTGTATTTCAAAACATCTCTTTAAGATACCAAATTTTGAATTAGCATATGTCTAGGTCAAATTAACACATGTTCAAATTTCGTTTATTGATTCCACTACGTCTCTGTTAAGATTGTGAATCACACTTAATTTTAAAAAGTGAGTGTCGAACTACACAGTTAAATTAAGCACGTGAAAATACGAAAAATAACATAGCTTTACTACACCTATAGTCTATTCTTTAAACATGCACAAAAGTTGGTGCACTAGTACTAGTAGTTTAGACAAGAACAATTCCATTACTAAATATGTTAAAGATAACAAATTATTTTCTACATAGGAAATTAAGAAATAAGAGTAAAAGTTAAGAGGGATAAAACCAACAATGTCTAGGGGAGGCTACTAGACATCAGATCTGATCATATATGATCCCTCTATTAGCCCTCTCAGTATTATTCTTCTCTCTCACACACTTATAGAACACAAGAAAATGAGAAACAAAACACACACTCACATAACATGCCCCATACATAAGAAATGAACTACCTATTCATAGTTTTTGTAAATAATAGAACTGGCGTTGCAGCACTGACATGGGTAGGGTTGTGGCACTACTAAACCGACATATTGGTTCATTAATTTTCAAATCGAGTTTCCAATTAAATTACCAATAACTTTCATCTGCCATAGCGTTGTGGCAATTTGGCATAGCGGTGGCAATCGACACTATAGGGCTCCTTTAGCACCATAGCACCTTGCTCTTTGTTCTAGATCTTGCTCTTTATAGCAATGACACTCTCCGACGTTAATTGGTGTAGCGCTGCGTCACTTTAGTTTGTGGTGCCATATCACGCCTTCAATTATAGGATAATTTATTTCTTTCTTGCTCAACAATTAAAATATAGATAACTATTTTAAAATAAATGTAGTTTGGATTTTATATATATATCTGTGCATTACTAAAGAGGACTCAACTCTATCACTTTCTTTCTTTTGTAATTCTTCATTTACAGATGTGAATGATCCTATTCTAACATGTATCTTATATTTAGTTTGATGCATGCAATTCTACAATCTCATCTTTTATTTTAGTATATAATATTTTTCAAGTTTTATGCACCAAGAAGAAGTCTTTTCTTCAAAGTCTAACATGTAGCTTCAAATCCCGTTGCATTATTCAATGCTACTTTTCTAGAAATTTTAATCTTTTCTTCATAGTCTAATAATGTTCAGATTAGTTTTCAAATTTACTCATCCTTTCTCTTTGCTCTTCCTTTTATCAATGAATCATTTTTTTAGCTATTTTTTTATGAATGAGTTGAACTTTATAGTTAGTAAAACCACATCATTCTATCCATCTCGCCATCTTTAGATTCATCAGCTCTTTGAGATCACACAGATCCCTCACAAGTATAAAATAAAAGCCCTCTTAATAAAAACAAATATTAATGTAGAGGAAGAAGAAGACAATATCAAGTGCATGGTCTTAAGCAAGAATTTCACCAAAGGTAATGTTGTATGAGACGCCCATAAAAGAAGAATAAGACAAAATACAAAAGGCCAAAGCAAAACACTAACCTATGAAGACTTTTATTTAGATTTTTTATATTTTATGTGTGATAATTATAATAATGGAATATGCTATGATGATTTTGAGTTGTTGTAGAAATTAGAAAGTGAGTGAAATTTTAAAAATCTAGGAAATTTGATTTTTTTTTTTTTAAATTTAAAATTTTTAAAAAATAAGAATTTAAAAATTATAAAAATTTGAGTTTTAAAATTTTAAATTTTAGAGGGAATGGTTAATTCCTTACATACACATATTTAATTGAATTAATTAATTCAAACTAAATATGAGGCCATACTTGGCTGGCTAGAGAAGGCAGGAAGAACAAAGGCAGTTATTGGAAGCTATACTCTCTGTCCTACACTAGTTTTGTTGGCCCCTCACTCTCTCATTTTCTCACCTTTGTGTGGATTTCAAATGTAATATTGTAAATATGTAAGAGTGATGGAATAAAGAAGTGGTTGTTTTCTGCATAATTACGAACTCTAATTAATATAATCCTTCTAAGGAATGACGATTTATTTGGTCCTTTTTATTAGCATAAGTCAACCAGGTTATTTTCGAAAGGTAGGGATCCGACCACGTAAGGGAAGTAAGCTAGTGGTTTTGGCATGGAAAGAAAAATAGATCTAACAAGCCACATGCGGACTTATGTAGGACTAAGTAAAGCCAATCTAGGAATCACATATAAAAGTTAATGATAGCCTTTCAAACATGATTGAAGCATATCAAATTCATGGAGGAGAGAAGCATTTCGCAAATGGACTTGGTTTTAGGTATGTGGTTGACTTTTCAATGTGTATTTGTGGATGATACATTGCTACACTTGATATGAGGGAATTTTTAATGGCTGATTTTACTTATGTATGACTATGTCTTACTAATCTATGAAGCACATATAGAAGTTAATGGTAGTCCTTCAAGGGATTGAAGCAAATCAAATTCATGGAGAATATGTATTCTGCACATGAACTTAATTCTAGGCATTTAGTTTTTACTTTTTTAATGTTTTTGCAAATAATAAATTGATATACTTGATACGGCTCAAGAGATGATTACCACACTAAATCTACTCAAAGTAATCAAAGTTTTTACTTGAATATTGTTGACCCCTATATATATATATATTTCACAATTAATTGAGTGCATTGAGGAAAACGAATGACAGATATGTCGCTTGTTAGAGCATCGGGACACCTCGATCGCCTTCGAAATGGCTCAAAACTTTTTCTGATCATGAAATAAATCATGTCAATGCATTCAAGATACCAAATTTATCAAGGAAGAGCCACTCATGTGTGACTAGGCCAAAGACCAATAATGAAAGTGATATTTGGTGGGCACGACACTGCATAAAATTACCCAAACGACATCCATTCATCAAACAGACTATACTGATACGATCGTACCATCAAGATGAACCCCCTGCAATTGAATTGAGTGACAACAATTGAAAACGACGGTTTACATATGTGACGATGCGCGACATTACTCGAATGTCGCCCGTTCGCAAAACGGACCTCGTCATTGGGTCCAGAATGTCATGAATATCTAGAATTGACAGTAATATTGTCAAGATTATTGGACAAGCAAATAGAACGAAATAAGCATTAGTTTCGATGTGTGATGTTGCCCAAAAATCATCCGCTCGCAAGACTGACTTCATCGTTGCATCCGAAACGTCAAAATTACATATAATAAATAGTATTATTGTCATGATTATTGGACAAGCGAAAAAGCGAAATCGGCACAAGTTTCAATGCACGACATTGCCCACACATCATCGGTTCGCAAAACGGACTTCGCCGTTGTGTTCAGAATGTCGAGAATACCTAGAAATGACAACCATATTATATACGTCCTTGCAAAAGTGAAAATGCAAAATTGGCTTGAGTTTCAAAGCGAAGGCATGCTAATCGAGGCAAAGCAAGTAAATCAAGATGCACTAATCACGAGAAATTGCACGAGAATCAATTCACATCTTTCATATTCATTTTAAAATCTTAGTTAAAATAGAATATACATACCTATAAATTATTTAAGAATAAAATTACAATTAAATAATATACCTCTTTTGTCATCTCCCTTCCTAACCCATGCAAAAATCCTGATCAAATCCCTACACAGCCGCCCTATCTTTACCAAATCCCATCCAAAACTGCTACAGCCCACATTCCAATCAAAATGAGGAATATAATATAGTAAAAATAATTAAAAAAAAAAATCCTAAACTAATTTTCTATTACTCTCATTTCCTCTCATACTTCTCTGCTCTCTCCATTCTCACGCAATAGCCATTCCTGCAGCTCTACACGCTCCTCCCACTGTATGCCTCCCCATCTCCCTATTGCTGCCAGCCAAACTATTCCCTTATTCCTCATCTCCCATCCCCCACTTGCATCTCTCAGTCCTGAGAACACCAGTCCACGTAGCAGCCTTCAGCCCTCCTTGCGGTTACCTCCTCTACCCAACCCGGCCACCATCTCCACCAAACAACCAACATCCGACCATGCTGTAGCTGCAGTCCCGAAATCCACCACCACCTCTACCATGCTAGTGCTCAAGCAAATCAGCCACCTGCCATCCTTAGTTCAATCCCCACATGCTGCTACCACCATCGTTTGCTCCGTTCCTCAGCTTCTCACATTAGACGGAATCTCCCTCACCCCACTGCAGCAGCCCCATTCCACCTTACAAGCAGCAAACAGCAGCCGCAACTCCTGAACTCCCTTCCTATTCTCTCACCTGCAGCCTCACAACCAAACACCACTACCTACAAAAGCCCATTAATCCACTGTGCAGCCCACCTACAGCCCAACAAAGCCACTAAACCCATCTTCCTTACCTCCAAAACAGCAGCTGACTACACATCTTCTCCACTACTACACAGCAGCTTCCTCTAAACTGAAACCGAATTCCACCTTCCTCCTTACTTATCTGTTGAGCCCAAATCAGCCCTCTCCCTTAACCAGCAAACCACATCTCCACCTTACATTTCCCTGACTTAACTAGCAAGCCCCTATACCTCACCCAGCTCGACCAGAGCCCAAGCCTGCACCCAACGGCCCATCTCCTCTACAGCCCAAACTGCACTTCTCTGCTATACCTAACCACTTTCCTCTTCACCTCACAACAACCATTATTCCAACGTACACCCAAACAGCCCACCTACACCCCACTACAAACTATCACTTGCAGCTCATTTCTGTTCACCTGCATACCTCAACAATCAGCTCACTACAATCTATCACTTGCAGCCCATTTCTCCTCACTTGCATATCTCAACAATCAGCCCACTACAAACCCAACAGCAGCTTTCTTCCACCACTACAACTAAACTCCAATATCCCACTTCAACCACTGTTCAACAGCCACTCCTCTAATCCACAACGCAAATCCCACTCACAGAACCCAAGAGCAATAGCCCGCAGCAGCCCATCTTCTCCCACAATTTTTATGCAGATTTCCCATTGGAAAGTATCGTAGATGGTCAAATTATGACCTACTAGCCTCTTAATGTCTAACACATAGCCACTTCTCTATGACACATCCATGAGAACCTATGAATACCTACTTCACCATGTCTACCTTTTAAGGGATTACAAATGGTGACTCCTTTCTTTGTTCTTCATAGAATGGAGGTGGAAAGTGAAAATAAAAGAAACGAAAAACTATCAAAGCTCCTTATGACCTGTGGCTCCTATAATCTATAGCAAAGAAAAAACTTTTGGCTCTAAAATCCCAGCTTATTATAAGGCTAGTGAGCAGGAGAGAAATTAAGCTGAGCCTAAATACTTCAAGAAAATTCTTCTCTATTAAATTTATTTTTTCATTAGCTCCTCCTTTGCTTCATGCTCTCTTCTCTCTTTTTTCTTCTTCTCTCTCTATAAACTTTATTTTTCCATTAGCTCTTCCTTTGCTTCATGCTCTCATCTCTCTTTTTTCTTCTCTTTTTTCATAACCCCTAACCTTTGAAATGGTTTTGCAAGTCAAAACCATATACAACTCTCTAAGGAGCCTCAGCTTGAATAAAAACAAAAAATGAACACACTATGCAAGCATAATAGGATACAAAATTTAAAAGTTCAATTTGATAGAATGCTTCAATGCACACAGCTCGAGTAACAACTCGGCTGATTATTAAAAACAAGAACTACGTATATCATCGCACACAACTAAACCAACAACTTCGCCGATTGTTAAAAGCAAGGAGTTAGAAACTATTTTCAAAGCTATGGCAATAATAGAACATAAACTTCTCTAAAATGCATGGATCTATCATCATACAAGTATCCTGCCAGATGATTGAAAAATATTCAACTAGAAGTGCCAGAAACATTAACTAAAATGGGTTTAACATAAATTTAAAAAAAAATGATGTGAGCAAATAATTGGTGTCTATTAACTAGAAAGTAATCATGAACAAAGTATAAACATTACAATCTACAAGAACAAATGGGTAAAAAAGGAAGCTATGCTTTATGAAGAAATAGCAGTGCTAGAAATTAACAAAATCATTCTTCAACCACGCCAAGAAGATATGTATATTCATTAAAAGGATGCAAGTATACAGAAATATGAGTGCAAACAATTCCAAAAAAAAAAGTTTAGGAGTGAAGCAGCGCTAGATCTTCACATGAACATGAAATGAAGGAATAGTACAATTCAAGTGAACATAAAATAAGAAGCATATAGAAAAAGATCAATGACAGTTCTTATTCAACACAGCGTCATTTCACAAACTAGTAAATACGCTTTTTTTTTTTTTTTAATCCAATCCTTTGGTAAGGATGTAGTAAATACGCTATGTTATAAGACTGCATAATCTCCACATGCATTTTCATACAATAAAAGTTTGAAAGATTTTAACCTCATACATAGGAAAGCAACTTGAAGTAGATAACGATATAAATAGAGAGTGACAACATAGCCAAGATATGCTGCCAGAATAACAGAGCTGATGCTTCCTTTACAGCATAACCCCTCAAGCTTGAAATTGCTCCCAACAAGATAGCACTCGGCATTGTATACTGCAACAAAAGAACAAATCTGTACATCTGACCTTCTTGGAGCAAAAGATGTAATCTATCTGCCAAAGCCACTACCCCTATTCCAATAAATGGCAAAATCAAAAGCCTTGCAATAATGATACCAACTGTAGTTCTGATGCCAAGAGACGAATCATTTGGTCCTTCTGCAAGTATACCTCCAAGAATTAGCATCACTGAAGGAACAACTGCCCCTGCTAAGATCTCAAGACTGTCAGTAAAAAATGACAGTGGAGCATCACTCCCAAATACAAAATCCCTAAACGCAGGAACCATCCCAACAATAATTGCCAGTAGAGATGCTATTGTAGGTGGCTGAAGAATATGCCGGATAGGAGTCTCTTCAGCAACAATTCTCATTCTCCGAACCACCTTCGGCTCTGCCAAGCACCTTATAGACTTTGGACTGCTCGGAGCAAGTACACCTCCCTCTTCGTTTAGATCAATATCAGGGAAGGTATTTTGTGATGACCCTGAGATGCTAGCGAAAACCCTTGCAATAAAAGGAGTCTTTGAATGCACTGTTTCCTTCTCCTGCATGCCAGGCCACTCAGCTTCTTGGAGCAGAGGCCTGCTGATATTACTGATAGCAAGCTCTTCCTCAATCTCATTTTCCTCTGCAACGATCTCATAATATGCCATAGGGGGCTCCATCATATGGTATACCAAGGTATACACAAGAATTACTGCAACCCATTGGGCGAAAGAGACATACGCAATGCCTGTCCGACTACAATTAGGGCCAAAGGGGTGATTTGTGCTGTGGCATACCGATCCAATAATAGCAATGGGCAGATTTCCCGTGTTGCCAAAGCCAGTCATGATCACCGTCAACCTAAAGAACTGAGGTGGAGGTCGGCAAATGACCGCCACGACATATCCAAGAATACAGCCAATCGCCGTGCTTATGAGCACGTTGACTGGCACAAACCACCACTGAAGGGCCTCTTCCAAGGTAATGGATTCGCCAAGGTGTACAAATATGAGACAAGGGAGGAAGAGAGCGAAGACAAGCTTACTTAGAAGCTTGAAAGTGGCACGGGGAACAATCTGGATTTTGGGGTGCGCAAGTATGAGGCCAATGACAGTAAGGGTTAAAAGCTTCATAAGCGGCACCACAGCAGAAAGCCAGTTCTGATTCCCTTGCTCTATTCTGCTGTCCATAGAGGAAAATCTCCCTAACTCCGATGCAAGCTCAAATCTGAAAAACAGCAAACATAAGTTGTCGCATAAATTCCAACAGGATTCAGCGTTATCGACAATTTTTGCCAATAAATCTGTTCAAAATTGAAAAACAACAAGTACCAATCTTAAGAATTTGTTTTAGTAATCCTGCATAGCAACAAAATAGAAATCATAAATCAAAGAAAGAAACAAAATCACCAAGATACTTGACGAAAAGAGGAAGAAAAACAAGTTCGCCGAAAGTAGGGTTTCAGATAGTAACCAGAACAATAGGTTGCGGAGAGAGAGAGACAGAGCGCGAAGGGGAGGTCCTAATTCTTTTTACTCGAGACAATCACGGAATTGAGATGAGATGGCAGATCAAGGAGGCAGAGTTGAATCAGAATACAATCAATAAAAAATCTTTAAGAAAATTAATTAGTTACGAACAGATTCATCAATCACCGCCACAAAAGTCACCGCATTTCTATGCTGCATGTGCGGGCCAGCACCCTGTTGGCGGCGCGACGATTGACCGGTTAGCATATTATATACATAATTAAATGGCGGTGACTTCACCGAGACTTACTTAACGGTGACTCTAGGAAGGGAGGTCCACGTCTCGAGCTGCATTCGTACTTATAAAAAAATAATTTCCTCAAAAATAAAACATCTCAGCTCATCTAAATTAAAATAATCTTTTTTATTTTTTTTTAGAAAATGAGGACAAAAAGCTCATATATTACTATGTAAAAATGGATTACAAGTAAATTATAATAAAAAAGTTAAACCTCAAACAAAATGAAGAGAAATAACCAAAAACCTATACCCCTATAGAGACAAAAGGAATTACAATCTGTAAGCGGCAAAAAAAAAGGAGCTGCCATCCAAAAAGAGATGTGTAAACATCAAAATTAGACTCAGACTGCTAATCGCGCAAACCGACAGAATAACCAGCAACACCGAATAGAAATCTCCTGGTTGCCCAAAAGGTCCTTCAAGGAGAAGATTAGCAGCTACATCATCGTCCTTCTACGAAAACCTCCAAAAGAATCAGTCCAAGGTTGCTAAAAGACAGTCGTCCAAGGAACTGAAAATACGAGACCATCAACAAATGCCAAGAGAGAGTTTCAGCCAGTAGAGAGATCCAGCAAAAGATCAACTCAAAGAGTCCGTCTAGAAGAGCAATTCAACCCGCACAGTGCATAATAGCAAGACCACCATGACAGTAGCAAATCAAGAACCTCCAAACAGCAATGCCGCATCCAAACAACCAGTCGAGTGGCCAAAAATAACCCCCAAACATATACAAAAAAATAGAAATAGCATTAAGGCGGCCAAGGAATTCTCAGATTTTCAGAGTGCTTCCAGGTTGAGACCTTAGCCTCAACCACAGATTTTATGATAGAGCAAAGAGTGGAAGCACGTCTAAATTTAAAATTAAATCTTCTTTCGTTCTCTCCCTCTAGAGATAATAGGTAGCACAGCAAGCAGTAAGAAGAAGTAAATCTTTTTTATTATTGATCTGGTATGCCCTCTCTAAGTAGTGCAGAACTTGAGTGAGCCGTAGTTTTAAAAGAAAATCTCCCAGATCTGGAATCAAGTTATGTAAAACTGAGAAGGCATAGTCACATTCAAAAAGGAGGTGATAGTTAGTCGTATCGTGAGAAGAGCATAAAAAACAGATGGAAGGCACTGCAATGGTCCTCTTAATAAGCTCCTCTGCCGTTTTAAGGCCACCATTAAGAGCAATCCAAGTGTAAATTGAGTATTTAAGGGCATGTTGTTTGTGCCACACATAATTATGCCAATCAACAGTGGCCTCTTACCTATAAAAAAATTTATAAAAGAAGAGAAACAAGACTTTTCCCTATCTTTCTAAAGTATAGTGCTTTTAGAATCAGAAGTGATGCCAATATGAGCCAGAGCTAGGTTCAAATCCTCATAAACGTTACTCAGAAACAGTCATCCATCCTCCCCCAAAAAATCAGTGACCATGGCCTGCTGAGGAATTAGATTTTCCAAATAATAATTTGGAAAAGCAAATGGTAAAGACCTTCCATTGAACCATGGATCCCATAACAAAGCAATGGTACTATTAGAGTTGATTTCAAATTGAATGTTGGAAGTGATTTGCAAGGCAACCTTCACAATTTCTCTCCAAAGAGGAGAGGCTTTGCTCTGAACCTGGGTCCAAGGTGTGCCATATTTAGCATTCATGAAAGTATACTATATTTGACATTGTAAAATCTGAAAATTAGAGAGCAAAAAATTTGTAAATTAAAGGTCAAATAAATTAGGTATGCCCAGTCCACCATTCTTTTTAGGTTTGCAAGTTCTCTTCCAAGCAATGAGGTGTAGTTTTTTTTTTTTTTTTTTTGCCTCCATATCACTAAAATAGAGAAATCTAGCATGCATTCTGCTTAAACTCTTAATACAATATTTTTGAAGTATAGCCCCCCTAATCCAATAAGCAATAGTATTGCAAACCGTGTATTTTAGAAATTGAAGGTGACCCGCAAGTGATAACAGTCTAGCTTTCCAGCCAGCTAAATGGTTGGAGATGGAATGCATGAGGGGCTAGAAATTCGCTTTACATATTTTTTTGGTTGAAATAGGTATACCAATTATGTCATCTTTGCACAGAAAGAAGGCATATTAAGGGTCTCACAAACAGCCATAGGATTAGGAATGAAACTATAAATAATAAGCTGGTTCTTCTCATTATTCACCAGTAAGCCAGAGACCATAGCAAATGATTCTAAAACCTTCCTAAGAACAGCACAGTTATGCATCGATGCTTCCCCAAAAATGAGAAGATCATCAGCGTAGAGAAGGTGAGAGAGTTTCATGTCCTTCTTTTGAATCCCAATAAATCTATCCTGAGAGGAGTCATTGTCAATCATACAAGTAAAAGCATCCATCGCAATACAGAATAAATAAGGGCTAAGGGGACATCCTTGTCTAATGCTAGAAGAGGAATGGAAGTAGCCTTCCATAGCATCATCAATACAAATGGAGAAGTGAACATCTGAGATGCAAGCTTTGATCAAGTGAATAAAGATTGGAGGAAACTTTTTTGTCTCATTCTGGCCAGAATAAAATCTCTAGAGACAGAGTCAAAAGCCTTACGCATATCCTGTTTGGCACACATAATTTTCTTTTTGGCCGACTTTTTGAAATCCAAAAGAATTTCAGAAGCAAGGAGGATAATGTCAGTGGTAATAAGGTTCTTGATCTTATAAAAGACATTACAAAGAGCAATGGGCCTAAAATCTGAAATATTTGAAACATGAGCAGATTTAGGGATCAGAGCAATGGCAGTGGCCTTGACTTTAATGAGAAGATACCCCTTAGAGAAAAAGGACTTCACAGCTTTAAAAACCAAAGGGCTAGTGAAAAGCTAACTAGATTTATAAAACTCAAAATTAAACCCATCAGGATCAGGAGAGGAGTTGGAACTCCCATTGAAGATAGTAGCCTTGATTTCATCATCTGAAACCATCACAGTCAGCAAATCAGATAAATGGGAGGGAATGACAGTACCTTTAGGAATAGGGAGGGGATCACATAAAGAAGCAACAAATATTCTCATGCTCACGCAACAAATCAAGCCTACGATCCGAAGGTAAGAATTGGTGGATTCACCCAAAAATTGGACAAATATATTAAATTAATAGTATGTCTTTTCATAATTTTGGATCTCTATTCATATTTGCATGAGAACTATATGGGATGAATAGTGTTATGCTTAAGATTTATTTGGGATGACTTTATTACTGTTTTTTAAAATAATTTTTGTAAACATAATTTTTTTTGAACTAAAAATTATTTATATTAATAAACTACTTTATAAAGCATTAAAAAAGACACCATGAAGCCTTAGTTTTCTATTTTGGAGTCTCTTTCTCAAGGTAATAATAGAAACCTCGATCTTTCCACTTTGGGTTGTCCAGTTCACATTACATGCGTGAGAGAAGTTACCTTATGTATTATTTAGTGCATTAGGTTTGTATTGGATCCATTGATCTTGTGCAATGCTATCTTATCACTTTCATTGGAAGCTCACTAGCTTGCTTTACAAGTTCAACAACAACTTAACAGGTCATTATTACTTCCTACTAATGGTAGAGTGACATCATCGCCTATCACTAAATTGCGTTCAGCTAAACTGTAGTATGATATTCCAGCTTCTATGCATGCATCAACTACAATGTCCCACCCTTAAGGCTTGCTTAAAAGTTCTGATTGTTGCTTGATAGGACATAAGTATGTTGACTATATTTAGGGTGAGAAACTGGAAAAAAAAATGTTTTATGCATACACTAAGGCACAATCTCCTCAACATTTTATGCAAATTTCTACTAAGAAAATCAACAAAAAAATAAAAAACTTACAGTGGATTTTCCTCAAAACTGTGGCGTTTCACCGGTGATGGAGGCAAACTTCATGGAAGTCTAGACGGTCTTGGTAGCGGCGAGGTTTGGTGGGGCGACACTGGGCGACGGAGGCGAGCGGAGACCTAAACAAAATGGCATAATGAAATAATAAGGCAGATGGACTCGGGAGAGAAATAGGGTTTTGACCGACGATTTTTCCGATGGATAATGTGTTGGTAGTGTTTCCGTTGGTAATATTTCGTTGTGTTTAAAACGACCGGCGTCATATCCGTCGGTAAATACGTCTAAAATTTCTGACGTAAAATACATCGTATTATACAATATGCTTACAGATTACGACGTATATACCAGCGAAACCTGTGTCGGAACAGTACCGACATAATTTTCGCCGGTAACTCCGCCGTAATATTACCGTCACATAGAACACTGGTACAAATGTCATAATTTCTTTCGTATATATATCCGCCGGAAGATCCGACGGTAATCGTGCATTTTCTTGTAGTGTGTCCTAAACTCAATTCACACTGCTTGATGATCTCTGCGAATTTTTTTCTTGATTCTCCATGATATGATGATATCACTACATATGAAAATGAAGAATTTATAGAGGGTGGTGTTGGACCTTTCCTCATGGCTTGACTCCTTACTTCCATGAATTTCACAAGTTATATGGTCTTCCAACCACTAGTGTATCTAACAACAGTACTTGTTGTCACGACCCAACCCGATCGGAATGAATCTCATCGCGTCGAGTCGAAACAGATGAATCTAGGATCTAGCTTTGGAATTTGGTTTCAGACTTTCTTTCAAATAATCATACAAAAAACACAGAGCTACTATAAACTTCCAATATACTGCAATTAGTCAATCATTTTATTTCTTCTCATTTTTCAAAATAATCATGTACAATACAATGCATAGCCATAAACAGAAAGAATAGAACAGAAGAACAGAATAGCCATGACCACACAAAAATCAAAAGTACAAAAATACCTAATCTTAGATCAGACACAGAACGACTAGTCCAACACCTCCTTCCCTTTTCCAGAACTTAAAAACCATGCAGATAACAAGGATGAGCTAACAGCTCAGCAAGACTACACTAGCCAATCAAAATCTCCAGAAATTCTCATATCAAAATACGCATAAAGGCGTTAAAAACATTTGCCATACAGAATTCAGATAATCGTACAACAATCAGAATATCAGACAGAGGTCAGAGATTTACACATAACAGAAATTAAACAGAATACTTATATTCGTTCATAACAAATGAAGTAATAGAGACAGAAGAACTGAATCAAATTTATGTCACAGAATTATTCAAATCAGAATTCAAATCAATGTTAAGAATAAATTTTAGAAAACATTCAAATCACATTTCATTATAGATTTCCCTGACCCAGACAGAATCTCAAAGGATTATGGCCCCTTATGACTCCCTTCCCTAACACAGACAAAATCTCAAAGGATTCTAGCCCCTTATGCCTCCCTTTGTGCTTACAGCACTAAAACATATCAGATATACAGAATTATCAGATCAGAATTTATTTTTCAGATTCCCTGACCCTGACAGAATCTCAAAGGATTCTGGCCGCTTATGCCTCTCTTCCCTGACACAGACAGAATCTCAAAGGATTCCGTCCCCTTATAACTCCCTTCTGATATCACAACACATCAACATCAAATCATATCAGATACAGAGAAATCAGATTCGTATGAGAATATCATCCACATCGAACATCAAATCACATCATATTCAGAGAAATCATATTCGTATCAGAATATCGTCGGAGAGTATAACGACAGACAACAGAAATTCAACATAACAAAATTCACAGTTTCAGAAAATGATCAAATTACCAGAGATCGTAGAAAACATCATTTCAAGACTTTCATTGTACTGAAGTAATATTTTTCAACATCAAGATAATTTTTTATTCAATAAAAACTCTGCAGAATTCAACTACCCGGTGAAAATTTTTCATAAAATACTCAAAACGTGCAAAAACATCATCTCTAGAACATATCAAAAATTACGCGGTAAAAGTTTCGTCGATACAAAGATAAATCACTTTTAGGCTAACGGAAATGAAAATCGAAACAAGAAATCCATCAAAAAACACATTTCTAAAAATTGAGAAAGGCATAATATGCCTTACCTCAAGTCAATCAACTTTCTCAACTACGGCGACGGACAAAAACGGACTAAAGTCGCTCAAAATCCACTTTTTCTTCCTCTTCCTTCGCTTTTCTCTATCCTCCTCTTTCTCTTTCTTCAAAAATATCTTAAATCGAATATTTATCAAACAGGATCGTCTAGGACGATGCCCCAATCGACCCGGGACGATCTCTTTTGGACTCCAATCGTCCAGACGAAAATTAATTATTTTTCCTGAATGATGCTCTCAGGACAAATTTCATACGGACGAACATACTTTCGTCCTGGGACGAAGCTCTCTGTCACTAAATTTTTAACTGATCGTCCGGATGAAATCCCATTCGTCCGGACGAACCTGGAAGGAAAACAAAAGAAATTCTGGCTTTCACAATCTCCCCACCTTCAGAACAATGTCGTCCTCGACATTCCAAAAGTAAAATTGAGTCAGAATAGATTCGGATATAACTGTCTCATATCCGACTCCTTCTCCCAAGTAGCCTCTCTTGCTGTTCTATGTTTCCACTGAACCTTAACAATCGGAATCTGTTTACTTTTTAACTTTCTTATATCATAAACCAAAATCTTTTCAGGCTCTACTTTATATTGTAGATTCTCCTGAATCTCCATATCATCAACAGAAATTTTCTGTCCAGAATCAGATATCCACTTTCTTAAAGAGGATACGTGAAACATGTTATGTATATCAGACATCTGATCAGGCAATAACAACCTGTAAGCAGAAATACCAATCCTTTTGATGATCTCAAAAGGTCCGACATACCTTGGATTGAGCTTGCTTACTCTTCCAAATCTGCTAACACCTTTCATCGGACTAACTTTGACATATACAAAGTCACCAATCTGAAATTCAACAAATTTGTGCTTCCGATTGTAATACTTTTGCTGTCTATCTTGTGCAGCTTTCAATCTTTCTTTAATCAGATTAATATTCATCACAGTATCATCTACAAAAGTTAAACCCATTACTTTTCTATCTCCCACCTTAGTTAGAGTCAAAGGAGTTCTACACTTTCTGTCATATAGAGCTTCATAGGGTGCTATACCAATGCTTTACTGATAAATGTTATTGTATGCAAATTCAATCAGTGGGATATAATCTTCCCAACTGCCTCCAAAATCCAGAACACATAATCTCGAAAGATCTTCCAGTACCTGAATAGTCCTCTCAGACTGTCCATACGTCTGCTGATGAAAAGTCGTACTGAAATGCAACTTTGTACCCAATCCTTGCTGAATAACTCTCTAAAGTCTGGAAGTAAACCGTCCATCCCGATCAGATACAATCACTTTTGTCACACCATGTAATCTGATAATTTCTTTAACATAAATCTGAGCTAACTTTTCCACCTGATCCATTTGTCTAATCGAAAGAAAATGTACAGACTTCGTCAGTCGATCAATAATCACCCAAATTGCATCATGTCCTTGCCTCGATCTAGGAAAACCCATAGTAAAATCCATCGTCACCTCTTCCCACTTCCACTCAGGGATACGCAACAACTGCAAAAGACCTCCTGGTCGCTGATGCTCTACCTTCACTAACTGACAGGCTTCGCATCTCGAAACAAACTCTGCTATGTCATTTTTCATTCCAGGCCACCAAAATAATCTTTTCATATCTCCATACATCTTACCACTTTCTGGATGAATGGTATAGCCTGAATAATGAGCTTCGTGTAGAATCTCTTTCCTCAGATCTCCAAACATACGAATCCACAGCCTATTCTTAAAGAAAATAATACCAGAATCAGAAATTCGTAGTTCAGGTTTCTTACCAGATTCGATCTAATCAATTAACTTCAAATATTCAGCATCTGACTTCTGAGCTTCATGAATCTTTTCTTCCAAAGAGGGCTGAATAATCATATAAGTCACAATACCAGAATCCAGACCAATAGAGGAAATAACCTCCAGCTATAATCTTTCCATATCTCGTATTAGATACTCATCAAAAGTGAGCTGTAAACATGATAATCCATCAAACTTCCTACTCAAGGCATCTGCCACGACATTAGCCTTACCAGGCTGATACTGAAAAAGTCAGATCATTGTCCTTGATCAACTCAAGCCATCTTCTTTGCCTCAAATTCAGATCCTTCTGAGTAAATATGTACTTCAAACTCTTATGATCCATGAAGATCTCACACCTGATGCCATACAAGTAATGACGTCAAATCTTCAAAGTAAATACAACAGCAGCCAATTCCAAATCATGCATCAGGTAATTCTTTTAATGTGGTTTCAACTGTCTCGAGGCATAAGCTATTACTCGACTATGCTGCATCAGAACACAGCCCAAACCTTTAAGTAAAGTATCACTGAATACCTGAAATCCTTCCGTATCAAAGGGAAGTGCTAACACTGGAGCAGAAGTCAAACAATCCTTCAATATCTAAAAACTAGCTTCACACTCTGGTGTCCAAACAAAAGCTACTGACTTCTGAGTCGGTCTCGTCAAAGGTGCATAAATTTGAGAAAATCTCTTCACAAATTTTCTATAATATCCAGCCATGCCCAAGAAACTACATATCTCAAATAGCGTAGTAGGCCTTGACCAATTAGCAATTGCTTGAATTTTCTGGAGATCAACAGAAATACCTTCACCGCTCATTATATGTCCCAGAAAAGAAATACTCTTCAGCCAGAATTCACATTTGGTGAATTTTGCATACAACTGATGTCGTCTGAGAGTCTCCAACACACTTCTCAAATGTCTGGCATGTTCTTCCTCAGAAGCAGAATATAACAGAATATCATCTATAAAGACGATCACAAACTAATCCAAATAATCTTTGAATACTCTATTCATCAGGTCCATACCGAGCACTGAAAGCTGTTTTCATAACAACAGCCTCCCTCACCTTCACCTGATAGTAACCAGATCTCAAATCAATCTTTGAGAATATAGAAGATCCAGCAAGCTGATCAAACAAATCATCAATCCATGGCAACGGAAACTTAATCTTGATTGTGACTTTATTCAAATCTTTATAGTCAACACACATATGCATTATACCATCCTTCTTCTTCATAAACAGAATAGGTGCTCCCCAAGGAGAGACACTCGAACAAATAAATTCTCTATCCACCAACTCCTGGAGTTAAACTTTCAACTCCGCAAGTTCCTTCAGGTACATCCTTTACGGAGCCTTAGATATTGGAGCTATACCCAAAAATACATCAATACAGAACTCAATATCTCTATCCGAAGGTAAACCAACTAAATATTCAGAAAATACAACCAAAAAATCTCGTATAATTGAGATATCAAAAATAGAACCCGCATCTATATTCATATCCTGTACTGATGCCAAAAACACCGTACAACCCTTCTTCCACATTCTTCTTACTTCAAACATAAAAATCAAACATGACAAAACACCTCTTAACCCTTGGAATACACACCTTTCACCATCCATGAACAAGCTAACTTGTTTCTTCAGACAATCTATTTGAGTCTCATACAAACTCAGTCAATTCATATCCAAAATCACATCATACGAAGAAATCAGCAATAAAATCAAACAAGACATCCACTTCTTGCCAGAAATTTCAATCTCACTGAAACAAAACTTCCGAGCTATCAAATTATTTTCAGCCGGCAATAGAATAGAAAGTGAAATAGGTAATATAACAGAATCCAAGTGAAAAGCATCAAAATAATGCTCGGAAATAAATGAATGACTGGCTCCAAAATCAAACAAAACACGACAGGGATGTTTAGAAATGTAAATAGTACCTGTCACCACATCCAGAGCATCTCGAGCCTCTTGCTGATTCAAACTGTACATACATGGCTGAACTGGAGCTGGAGCTATAGAATAACTAGACTCCCTCTGATTACCACTAGGTGGTCTCCTCACCACAGAACCCGAACCACCAACTCTATAGATGATCCTTCAGAAATAGTACGTAGAGGAACTGTCCTAGACCTTCCTGCCGGTCTAACAAAACTCTCAGATCTGGACTCAGATCGTCGATCAAATCTGGCTTGTGGACACTCTGCAATCTGATGTCCTAGTTGACCACATCTGAAACACTGACCAGTCATTCTGTAACACTAGCCAAAATGTCGTCGTCCATAATTTTGGCACATAGGTGCCCCACTGACTGAACCCCGAACTGACCACACTGTCACTACCAAAAACTGTAACAGATACTAACTGTCCACTCCTCTTGGAGTCTCCAAATACAAATCTATTTTTCATCCTTGGAAAACTACTGTCAGATGCATCACCACTGAATCTCTTCCTACTAGCAGTCCACCGCTGCTGAGTAGCCATTAGATCATTCTCTATCATTCGAGCTCTCTCCACAAGCTCAGAGAAATAAAAAATGTGAAATGGTACCAGGGGTTGCCTCAAACTATCTCTTAGTCCCCTCATAAATCTATAGCACTTCTCCGTAGAAGTACTCACCAACTGTGGAGCATATCTGGCTAACGCAATAAACCCTGCCTCGTACTGCATAACTATCTTGCTCCCCTGAACCAATCTCATAAAAGTCTCCTACATTTGTTGTCTAACATAAGATGGTACAAACCAAGATCTAAATACTTCAAAAATTTCTTCCCATGTAATCAGAGAGTTCAGTTTACCTTGAAATTTCTCCTCCTGTTGGCCCATCCACCAGCGCTCTGCTTCATCATCTAATAGAAAAACTGCTAACGGTACCTTTCTATCAGGAGGACATTGCATGCCATCAAATGTCTTTGCCAATCTCCTCAACCAATCCTCAGCTGCTTTGGGCTCAACAGTGCCCTCAAACCTTGAAGGCTTCAATCTCATAAATATTTGTAGATGTCTATCTACATCTTTAGTTATAACAGCAAAAACTCTATTCTGTGTCTCGCTCATCATCGAGCAACCAACATAGCAAACTGTGAAACTGTATCTGAACCAACCACTGGGGCAGAACTATTCACAGGAGCTGCCTGACTAGCATTATGCCCTTCGGTCATATCTGGGTCTGGCAGATCCATATCACACAAAATACAACTTTGAACATAAAGCAAAAATAATAAAAACCCAGACAAGCTAAAACTATCCCACCAAACTTATAGATCAATTCCTATAGCTCTGTCTTACAATCCCATATTCCAAAATTATGCTCTAATACCACTCTAATTTGTCACGACCCAACCCGACCGGAACGAATCCCATCGCTTTGAGTCGCGACAGATGAATCCAAGATCTAGCTTTGGAATTTGGTTTCAGACTTTCTTTCAAATAATCATACAGAAAAACAGAGCTACTATAAACTTCTAATATACCGCAATTCATCAATCATTTTCTTTCTTCTCATTCTTTAAAATAATCATGTACAATACAGTGCATAGTCATAAACAGAAAGAACAGAACAGAAGAACAGAATAACCATGATCATATAAAAATCAAAAGTACAAAAATACCTAATCTTAGATCAGACACAGAATGGCTAGTCCAACACCTCATTCCCTTTTCCAGAACTTGAAAACCACGCAGATAACAAGGATGAGCTAATAGCTCAGCAAGACTACACTAGCCAATCAAAATCTCCAAAAATTCTCATATCAAAATACGCATAAAGGAGTTAAAAACATTTGCCATACATAATTCAGATAATCGTACAACAATCAGAATATGAGATAGAGGTCAGAGATTCACATAGATAGAAGTCAAACATAATACTTATATTCGTTCAGAACAAATGGAGTAACAGAGACAGAAGAACTGAATCAAATTTACGTCACAGAAATATTCAAATCAGAATTCAAATCAAAGTTCAGAACAGATTTTAGACAATATTCAATCACATTTCATCACAGATTTTCCTGACCAAGATAGAATCTTAAAGGATTATGGCCCCTTATGCCTCCCTTCCCTGATACAGACAGAATCTCAAAGGATTATGGCCCCTTATGCCTCTCTTTGTGCTTACAACATCAGAACATATCAAATATATATAATTATCAGATCAAAATTCATTCTTCATATTCCCGGATCCTGACAGAATCTCAAAGGATTCTGACCCCTTATAACTCCCTTCTAATATCACAATACATCAACATCAAATCATATCAGATATAGAGAAATCAGATTCGTATCATAATATCATCCATATCGAACATCAAATCACATTAGATTCAGAGAAATCAGATCTGTATCAGAATATCATCGGAGAGTATAACGGCAGACAACGAAAATTCAATAGAACAAAATTCACAGTTTCATAAAATTATCAAATTACCAGAAATCGTAGAAAATATCATTTCAGGACTTTAATTATACTGAAGCAATATTTTCCAATATTCATATAATTTTCTATTCGATAAAAACTCTGTAGAATTCAAACTACCAGGTGAAAACTTTCTAGAAAATACTCAAAACGTGCACAAACATCATCTCTACAACATACCAAAAGTTACGCGGTAAAAGTTTCGTCGATACAAAGATAAATCACTTTTAGGCTAAATGAAATGAAAATCAAAACAAGAAATCCGTCAAAAACCTCATTTTAGAAAATTGTGAAAGGCATAATATGCCTTACCTCAAGTCGATCAACTTTCCCAACTACGGTGACGGATGAAAATGAATTAAAGTTGCCCCAAATCCACTTTTTCTTCCTCTTCCTTCTCTTTTCTCTCTCCTCCTCTTTCTCTTTCTTCAAAAATATCTCAAATTGGATATTTATCAAACAGGATCGTCCAGGACGATGCCCCGATCGTCCCAGGATGATCTCCTCTGGACTCCAATCGTCTAGACGAAAATTAATTATTTTTCCTGAACGATGCTCTCTGGACAAATTTCATACGGATGAACATACCTTCATCCTGGGACGAAGCTCTTTGTCTCCAAATTTTTAACTGATTGTCCGGGATGAACTCCACTTCATCCGGACGAACTTGGAAAGAAAACAAAAGAAAGACTGGCTTTCACACTTGTTTCCTTAGCCACTTCTAGAGAAGCTTATGGAGGCCAATTAATATTAATCTAAATTTTATCTCATCATATCATCTGCAAATGGATGATTAAGAGAGATAATTAATCTTTCATTTTGGATTTATTATGCAGCCTAATGGATAAACACACAAATGATGAGATTTTTTGAAGTGACTTGGCACAGTCAAGAGGAAGTGAAATGGTTGTTTTAAAAATTTTTACCTTAACAACAACAATTATGGCGGAAGTCTTAAAAAAACTATTTTACAATAAGCAAATATATTTTTATTTCTTTTACTTTCAAAAATAACTTCAAGATGAAAAGTAACACAATTAAAATTTTAATAGATAAATCAAATTCTAATACATGAAATATTTTTCATATTTAGATTAAAACACCACTTTGCAAAAACATAACTAGGGGAATAACAAAAAAAACTACAAGGAAAAAAAAATCAAATAAGGAACTCAAATTAAATTTTTATAATAGTTTTATCTTTTAACCTATGTCCACTCTCCAAGATCCTCTATTGTGGGAATTCCACTAAATTACTCCTTTTGCTATAATTAAGACAAAGAAGCCCTTCTCCTTTCTCAGGCAGAGAAAAACTTTGTACACTTCTTCTATTCCTCGAAAAGCTTCAAACTTCTTCCTTCTGCTTTCCAGCATGGCAAAGATACCTTCTTTTTTCAAAGGTATGAAAAACCTTGTACTCCACTTCTCATACATGAAAAACTTCACTCTCTCTTTCATGCTTCCTAGCATGATGATGATGCCTTCTCCCTAGCCTCTTTGGATAAACTTAAGCCTTCTACAAAGACTTCTTAAAACTCCTTTCCAAGAGCTCTTCATGCAAATAACTAGGAGGAATAAGGTGTAGAACATAGAAACAACCAAGTGAATCACGTCACATAATTCCTTGGACTCCTCCCAAGGAACCTTCTCTCAATCTCTCCCTCACCTCCCATGTGACACCTTAGGATCTAATTGATGGTTGGAATGCCTAAACCTAAAATTATTACTTAAACATCAAAAAAATAACCAAAGATACTATACAATTCAAATTATAAAAATAGTACGATCACTTTTACATTCATATCAAAATCTATATACACTAATCCAGCATCAGAAACTTTATGCATCAAAATAATTAAATACTGGATTACAAAAATGGTACCTTACTACTCAAAATCCTAGAAACCTACCACAATCCTTGATCTACTCTTTTTGGCCTTTCCTTTTTTTTTTTTTTTTTGTAATATTAGAAAGAAAGAAATGATCACATTTAGCTTAATAAATTTTTTACCCTGACTCATCACTGATATTAATATGCAAATTAAAAGAAGAAATTGCAATATAATTAAAAAGGTAATAAATAATAAATAAATTACTCATAAATAATAAAACATAATTTTTTTGAGATTTAGTGCCTACTTAAAGTTTTCACTTACTTGTAAATACACTTTCACAGAGATATTCAGATACTTCACATAATACTTGTCATTAAAGATTCACTTGCATTTGACTTTCATATTTCATCAGAGTTTATACAGAGTTTCAGAATTTTTAATATTTATTTTTGAATAATATGTATACTTATTTCCTTAATACAAATGCATTGCAATGATTATATTGTACTTGTCTCGATGTCTACTTATAACTCCACTTCTACTTATGCCATCCTTTTACCTCTTATACCCATATATAGCAAGTAGAGAGCCTCAAAATAGAATAATGTTACATAACCTCCCACACTTACTTTCAACAAGTATGACTAGAATCCCTTTATTGAACCCAAATTTATCTGGTGGATGATGTAATCATACTTTGTGCTACATGTAAGCTTGAGAGCCTGTTGTTGAGGAAGATGAAGGCAGAGAAAAAGAGGAAGAGAAAGAATATAAGAACAATAAATATATTTGAATAAAATCTTTATTATCCCATCCAAAATGTATAAGAATAAGAGGAATGGGAGCTTTATTCTATAGAGCTTCAACTATATAAAATGAAAACCTGCACGTTATATATCTCTCTGAGTGGCATACATGATATGTGTATCTTCTCTGATGTATTGTGATCTTATGGCCCTCTTCTCTTTATGGATCCTCGCCTTATTTATAGGGTTTGGAGTTATAGTGAAATATTTATGGATTATAGGAGTTAAATTATTTTTTATAATAAAGCTTAGTCAATTGTCTCAAGTGACATGGCGATCTTGCGTGAGATGCACGAGTGAGATTAACTAGTGTGGATAAGAAAATTGAATTGGCATTAGGTAGAAAGGTGGTCTTGTGTCTCATTGTTGAGTAAGAGGGGGCGTGTATGGTCTTCTAAGGTCAAGCCAGTATTGAATGGGTATTGATATGATGCCCTCCATTAAAACAAGATGGGATGATCTAAAAGAGGTCTAGTGGATGAGATATGTGCCTTTAGCATGACTTTTGATATGTTTTGTTTGGAGGACTTGACTTTGACCAAGATGAATAAAGACTTATCTGACTATGAAAGGAACTTTTGGAATCACCTTTGTAATAGAGGGTGGTTACCTAGAGGATGTGGCCGGAGGTGGTCCATGTTGAGTCTAGTAATTAGGTTGTTAAGCCTAAGTTAATGTCCCAAAGGCTACCAAGAGGGGGGGGGGTGAATTGGTAGTTTAAAAATTTTAAGCCGTCTTTTAAAATTATGTTGAACCGAAATAAAAATTGTTTCTTTTAAGTTTTGTAGAAAAAGTTTTTCAACCACAGAGTTTTTAAGACTAAGAATTAAAATGCGGAAACGTAAAAACAGTAAAGTAAATGACACCAGATTTATAGTGGTTCGGTCTAAAACCAGACCTACATCCACTCCCCATAGGCACCCTCTGAGTATTGCACTAATACTAATAGTGACTCTCCTTTTGCACCCACAGCAAGGCGGAGAAGCCTTTACAACACACTCTTTTCACCACTCCCCGGTGCGACAGAGAATCATTGTCCTTTTACACAATCCCTAGTGTTGGCAGAGAACCGTCGTCCTTTCACACTCTCCTAGTGTGGGCAGAGAACCCTTCGGCTATTCACACTCTCCAAGTGTAGGCAGCGAACCCTTCGGCTATTCACACTCTCCAAGTGTAGGCAGCGAACCCTTCGGCTATTCACACTCTCCAAGTGTTGGCAGCGAACCGGATCTCCTTGATAGATCTTCTCACAAGAAATCTAGAAGGAAGAAAGAAAAGAATGAAGTAATCTCAATTCACAAGTAGAGATTCTTACCTTTGAACTCTAAGTGAAGCCTTCACGCTCCAGTGGTAGGAATCCTCCCTTATCCATCTGAGCATAGCAGA
>NW_021319101.1:4266-61217 GCF_001605985.2 Dendrobium catenatum | reverse complement strand
AGGGAATCCCCAGTGTTGGCAGAGAATCGTCGTCCTTTCACACTCTCCTAGTGTGGGCAGAGAACCCTTCGGCTATTCACACTCTCCAAGTGTAGGCAGCGAACCCTTCGGCTATTCACACTCTCCAAGTGTAGGCAGCGAACCCTTCGACTATTCACACTCTCCAAGTGTCGGCAGTGAACCGGATCTCCTTGATAGATCTTCTCACAAGAAATCTAGAAGGAAGAAAGAAAAGAGTGAAGTAATCCCAATTCACAATTAGAGATTCTTACCTTTGAACTCCAAGTGAAGCCTTCACGCTCCAATGGTAGGAATCCTCCCTTGAATGCACTCTCACACTCTCTCCTTAGTTATTCTCTCAAGAGGCACGAAGATCAAATGACAAAAAGATTGGGTGACAGTCTAATTTGGACTATTTATACAAAAGACAAGAAAAATCGCTCAAAAACGGCAAGTATTCAATTCTGTAAGCGTGGATCATCCCGTACGATCATGGATCGTCCTGGACGATTTTACTTAAACGCTTTGAAACGACCCTATTTGTATATGTGTACGAAATATTTTTGTACACGCTGATCGTTCCGTACGAACTAAGTTCGTCCGGTACGAACGGTTATTACTATGTCGGTTCTAGAAACTGCTGAAAACCGTTCTAAGTCGGTTAATCGTTTGGACGAAAATTTATTCGTCTGGATGAAATTTTTACATATGAACGATCGTCCCGAACGATTATTAATTTCGTCTGGACAAAAATTTTCCAGAGGAACAATCGCCATGGATGATAATTTAATTTTGTCTGGACGAAAATTTTCCAGAGACCAGATCATCCCGGACGATTATTAATTTCGTCATCCCGGACGATTATTAATTTTGTCTGGACGAAAATTTTCTAGATGACCAATCGACATTAACGATAATTTAATTTTATCTGGACGAAAATTTTACAGAGTACCAATCGTCCTAGACGATTGTAAAATTTGTCCCGGACGAATAGGACTTAGAAAATTTCTAAGCAAGTTCCTATTCATTCCATGTGCTCAATAGGAGATAACTGTCTGATCATCCCGTACGAACGGATATCGTCCAGTACGATCAGTATAAATTTTTTATGATCTCCTTATGTGTGTGTGTGTATATTTTTATGCACTCAATTACAATCACTCCCTTTCAATTTAATTTCAAAGAAATGCAGACTTCAAATTTTACAAAGTATCTCATTCTGAATTTGATTTGAAGTCTTCGTAGTCTGGAGTTCATTTTTCCTGAAATGTTAGTACACACAAGAGCAAATACAAATCTTCTAAAATTGTTAGGAGATAACTACACATTTGAACAATAATGTTTGGAATCATCAAAACTACATAAGTTGCAAAAATGTAAAGCATTCAAATAGCAACTATCTTAAAAGTCCACTGTACTCTAGCAATCAATTACTTTCTAGCTCCTATGTGGGTCCCTCAAATGGACAGTTCTAGGGTAGAGTCAATCTCTTTTCGTGTGACCTGAATGTGTCCTATAAGATACATGTAAAAGGTACATTTATAAATAATTATGGTGTATATTTAGCTCCCCAATTTATTTGACCCTTTTAAATATCAAATATTTAAATTTTTAACTAAATGAATTAAAAGCCAGAGAAAAGAGAGTGAGTAAATGTGATTTTACTACCCTGAATCTTGTCAATTTGTCCCTTCACTAGGTTTCTTTAAAAAAGTTAACCCTGAGTCAAGCAGTCACTTGCTTTCCATTCGCAACTTGTGAGCCTTATGCAAATTATTCAAGATGGATATTTCCTCTCTTATTAGCGTATGGGCTTCTAGGAAGGTTTCCTTCAAGAGAGTGTGAGCTACTTTTGATTTATGGGCCTTGAATATGAAAATGGACGCATTGGGTAAGGCTGCAACTAGTTCTTAGTTGAGAGAAAAATATGTCAATGTTGAAGATCTAATTTTCATTGAAGATGATCGATCATTTGATCCTATTGTAAGGATATAGGAGATGGTCACTCCCATTATTCCATATGCAAAAGGGGTAAATGATGAACCTAAAGGGCTATTGGATGAGAGGAGGAGCCTCTCCTGTCCTCTTGAGAGTGCATAAGATTGTGTGGGTGAAGCCATTTTGAAGGAGGTGAGTGCCCTAGAGATGGATGTGGTTATTGATGATCCTGCCACTATTGTTGAAAAAGTTACTGAATAGGTCATTGAGAAGCTAATTGGTGGTAAGATCCTTAATTAATCACAAACTTCCTTTCATATTCCTAGCTTACTGACCACACCCTTCCCTTAGGATGAACTCCCTTAGATGAATTTATGGGAAGGTTGGCAATCTTGGAGTTGGCTGTTAAGACCAGGGATGCAGGACAAACTCAATGGTGGAAGAGAGGGAGTTGCCACTACTTGTGATGGTGATCTAAGAGATTTTGTGGCTTCTTTAAATGATCAGATAGTGACCATGTGATGTCATATAAACTCAATGGATGACGAGGGTTTATTTTTCAGTTAGCCTAAGTATAAAGGATATCACAAGGGGGCTCAAAACATTGTTAAGTTCCTTAATAAGATAAGAGGACTGAAACCAAGCAAGGAGAAACATCCAATGTTAGAGCTTACCCGGCGTAGTCATCGTATGGCCTAATTTTATTTATCCATTTCTTCATTTATTGTATGCATTTGTGATTTTGGAATTGATTATCCTTATTCATGAACAAAACTCTTGACTTCTTGAATTGACTTGCAAAAGAAATGAAATTTTTATTTGTAATTTTATTAAATAAGATGAGGTAGTAAGTGCATGATAGATTTTAAGAATTACTGTTGTGGTGATTAAGAGCGAGTGTGATATGGCTCCTTAGATTCTATAATGATGAGAGAGAATGGTGAGATCTTGGGGTGTCAAATTAGATTTTTGGGTTGGGTCCTAGCTAAACCTGAAATTGACCCACACTAACACGTCTGACCTTAACCTAACCCCACACCAACTCGACCTGACACCACTCAACCCACAAACCTGATTAAGTGCGATGAGTATGAAAGTTAGTGAAGATTGTTAAACCTATAAGAACAAGCCCGAGACTAACCAAAAGACGGGGGATGAATTGGTTATTTTAAAAATTACCTAAAGTAAAAAAACAAAAATCTTTTTTTCTTTTTAAATATTTTTAAAACAAATAAGATTATCCCATAATGTAGAAGCAGATTAAGTTCACAATAATCAGAAATTTCAAGCACACTAAAATCTGTTGTGAATCTGTTTTCAAATAATATAATTTTGATGATAGCAAGCACTTTTGTTTCTCTACGACTACCTTGCCTACTAACATTTTAGGTTCACAAGATCAAACTATAATTTAAACCAACTCAAAATTGGGTAGACTAGATCTGAGTCAGTTTGTAAACTTTTCCTTTTCTTGAGTCAGTTATAAATGATGTGATTCCTGATGCTAAGTAATCTTGCACACACACACTTGGGAGAATTTTTTTGACTATTTTAGAGTTTTTTGTTTTTTCTCACATCGTCCGGGACAATCCCAAAACCGGTCTGGACGATCAGTTAAAAATAAAAACCCTAATTAGGGCATCCTAGCTAAGACAGCCTTCTTTAAGTGCATTGTCCTGGACGATATTCATTTCGGTCGGGATAATAGGCTCAAATCAGAAAGAATCAACAGCTAGATATATTTATGTATCTTTTATTTTTGGACTTCATCCAAGATATTATCTTGTATGATGCAACATAATTATGCCTAAATTAATCTGATAATTAAGAAAAGCAATAAAGGTTTGATTGCTCGATCATATCTTCCTGGACGATTGTACGATCGGCCTGGACAATCAGCTCAAAAAACCTTAGTTGTTCCTGGACGATCAAACATCGGCCAGCGTTTATTCAGGGCAATGTTCTGGGTGATATTCAACAATTTGTAGTAATCGTACAGAACAATATACTATCATCTTGGATTATTTGAATAAAAAACCATTTGATCGTCCCAAATCATCCTGGCTAATGGAGCTAAATTTGTACTGATCGTACATGACGATATTTATATCGTCCTGGATGATAAAGTCGATTTGTTATAATTAAAAGCTATTCTGAAGCTCTTCTATTTAAGACCTCTTATTCTACCCAAAAGATAATTTTTTGCTACTGTTCTGACTTGAGCCAAGAGGAGAGGAGAGTAAGGGAGAGAGAGGATATTGTGAGGGGGAGTTTGTGAGGGATTTCACAAAGGTTGCTCCAAGCAAGGATCCATCTTTGTCTTCTCCAATCATCGCCTTTACTTCCTTGGGGGTTCTAGAGAGGTCTACTTCATCATCTGGCCAAGGTTCTCTACTTGCTTCAGGCGGAAGCAAAAAGAGTTAGGTTCTCTGCCTACTTCTGGAGGAAGAAAAAGAAGTTGGGCTCTCTGCCTCACTTGGGTTGGTGGAAAGGAGGTTTATAAAGGCTTCTCTGCCTTGCTGTGGGGGAAAAAGGAGAGACACGAGTTTAGTATAATACTCGGATGGCACCTCCAGGAAGTGGACGTAGTTCAAGTTGACTGAACCACTATAAATTTTTGTAATCTTTATTACTGCTTCTGTATTTAATTTCCACATTTTAATTTATGTGATGAGTCTTAGTTTTGGTTGTGATTATGCTTTTAGTTAAAGAAGTTTTAAAATACCAATTCTTCCCTCTCTTGGTTAACCTTAGGACTAGTTCATAAGGGCTTAACATCCCTGTCGAACTTTTAAGTGCCATGAGAGGACTTTTAAGTGGAATTAGAGCAGGATTCATAAAATTTAGTTTCTAAAAACTTTTGAATTTTGATCAATAACTAACTTTGATAATCGTAATACTATGAAAGGATATTCTATTACACGACCACCTTTATTTGATAATATTCCTTTTGATTTTTGGAAAACTCGTATGTCTATGTTTTTATAATCGCTTGATTATCGTATATGGATGCTTGTTAAAGAAGGGTATACAACTCCTCATTAAATTAATGGCATTAAAACTTAACTTCCTTTTACTAGATGGAATTCTGATGAAAGAGATTTAGCACAACTTAATACGAAATGTTTGAACTATTTTTTCTATGCTTTGAAATCTGAAGATTATATGCGTGTTTTAACTTGTGCAACTGGTAAAGAAATTTGTGATAGATTATGTGTAACTTATGAAGGAACCAATGAAGTTAAACAATCTAGGTTGAATAATTTATTGCATGACTACGAACTTTTTTGTATGAAACCTACTGAATCAGTTTTTGACATGTATACTAGGTTTACTCAAATTGTCACCTCATTGCATGCTTTAGAAAAGAGCTAACTAATTATAAAATGTCAATAAAATTTTGAGATGTTTTTCATCTTCTTTTGATGCTAAAATCATTACAATTACTGAATCTAAAGATTTAAATACTTATTTTGTTGATAATTTACTTAGATCACTCATTACTTACGAGCAAGGGGTGAATCAAAAGAATCTTGAAGCAGGTGAGAAAAAGAAGGAGAAAAATTTGGCACTGAAGACCAACAACACGGACACTGATTCTTCTGGATCTGAAAGCGATGATGTTGCCTTCATCACTAGGAAATTCAAAAGCTTTCTTAGGAAAAATAACATGTTTCATTAAAAGTGAAAAAGAGGTAAGGATAGCAAAAATTATAAATGTTCTTCTGACATTGTTTGTTTTGAATGCAGGAAGTCTGAACATGTTAAATTTGATTGTCCTACACTTAAGGAGAACCCAAGAAAGGAGAAGGGTGAGGAGAAACCCAATTACAGGAAGGATAAGAAGCAGAACCAAAAGGCATTCTGGGTGAATTCAGCATTTGACTCATCTGAGACTAAAGCTGAAGAGGAGATAACAAGTTTATGCTTAATGGGTGATCATCTTGGTCAATCTGATCAAGAAGAGGTATGTGAACTAATCTATAATCAGTTACTTGAAATTTGTGAGAAAATTCATGCATCATATAAGAAACTTAAGAAATCGTATGCTAGTTTGAAATTGGAGTTTTTGAATTTGCAAAAAGAGTATGAAAGTTTAAGTAAAGATCACACTCTACTTAATAGCAATCACATGTCATTACTTGATGAATTTGATTATTTAAATAAAAAACATTCTGATTTGATTGTTGAGCATGAATCCTTGAAAGCATCCTACACCTCACTTCAATCTGATTTTAAAACTTATATTGAAGAATCTGAGCATAAAGAGAAATATTTAAATGTTGATAATGTTATTTTAGAAAGTACTAACTTGAGGTTTAAAGTTAAATTAAATACACTTGAGAGAAATTGAAACACATCAACACTTGATCTAAAGCTAAAATTTAGGAAGAGGTATTATAACCCGAACAGATTAGTAAATCCTTTTCCTGGAGTTAGATGTTTTTCATGAGGCATGCTAAGACACATTTCACATACTTACGCTATTCACCGTAATACACATTAGCTGTGGAGACCCAAACTGCATGATTCACAGCATAACACATACATTGCATTCCTCTTTTCATAAGAAGGGACTCAAACCTATTTGGGTGCCTAAATTTGACATTTGATAATTTTGTAGGTAAGCTCTCACCAAAGACCTCATGAGAGCATGTGGTACTTGGAAAACGGAGGCTCGCAGCTCATAATTATATAAACTTGCTGCTTAATAAATTCTGAATTGCATGTTTACTACTCTGTTTAATGTTGCTATTTTTTGTTTTAGTTTTGAGTTAGCTTTTTATGTTTGCTGTTATTTTATAGTTGTTTCATCTCTGATATTTTTACTTTGGTTTTCGTTTTCGTTATAGCTAAAATGATATTTTTTTCTTACTTTTATTTTAGAAATTTGTAGTCAATGTCTAAACATCGTTAATTCAGTTAAAGGGAGAAATATCATTGATTGTTTCCCTCCCTTTAACCTCTTTTAATGGTGTAATTTTATTTTCTAAATAAAAGTCTATCTCAAAGTAACAACTGTATTTTACAATTAAGATCTTTTCTATCTTGCTATAATTATATACCTTATATATATAATGTTCAAAGTCTTTATATTAGTTTCAAGTTCTTTGAAATCTTGTCATTACATTTATCATATAAATTTGAGTCTGGTTTGTGTCTTATTCTTTCTTATATTAGAGAGTGATTTTTTCTTCTCTAATATCTAGAAGATATACTCATAACTAAGAATATTTAAGAGTTTTGAAAAGAGATCTAGCTTACAAAAATAAAAAAAAAAAATGGCCAATGACGCAAAAAATCAAAAGATGCGCAATGATCGCCAAAAAATTGTAAGACACACAAAGTATATCAAAAATAAAAAAATGTGCAAAGTGCGTCAATTAATTGAAAAGAGACATAAAATGAGCCCACAAAAAGAAAGCTTCCCTCTCTTTTAAACCTTTAAATCTTAGAAGAATTCATGTGTCACTTGATATTTTCAAATACTTGGTTTTAAATTTCATAATTGTGAGAAATTACTTTGGTATATTATTCTATAAGATGTTTTTTTCTGGAACAAAGTTTTGAACGGATCTCTTTATCATCCAATTAATTTATTCTGAGTTAGGTCTCTTATTTTCAAAAGACGATTTTTCCCTGAGAGAAGTTCGAGCTAGGGTTAACAGGATCGGATATTCTACCATTTTTGGATTTTGACGATGTTAACTAATTGGTCTTATAAGTATTTAAATTCAATCACTTTGAGAATTTATCATTTTCATGCCTTTAAAAGAAAACAAATAAAAAATTTATGTATTTTTCTTATTTTCATTTCTTTTTTGTCTCTTCTTTTCTGTCTTTCTTATATTTTAACTTTATCTTTTACTGGTGTTTTTGTGTTTTTTGGACCTTCTCTGATCATCTACATCCACCTCTTAAATTTCATTTTTGTTCCCATCATACTGGACAATTTTTACATCGTCCTAGATGATGCATTCAATTCACTCTTAACATTTTATCTGACAGCTGATATGTTTTCTCTATTTATCTTCATCCTGGATGAAACTTTATCATCCTAGATGATCTGATCATATCCTATTTTGCTTATTGTGACTGGCCTGGACGATCCTCTTCGTTATGGATGATGTTCTTAAATTTTTACTCAATTATGGGAAATCGTCCTATACGATTCTCATGTTTGTCCTGGACGATACACGTGGCAATACGTTTAAACCCTTTAAATTCGACTGGTACGATCAATTATTGGTGATCGTCCCGAACAATCCACCTGTTCATCCCGGACGATATACGTGGCAATGCTTTAAATGTTTTTAAATTCGGTTGGTATAATCCATTATTATGCATCATCCTGGAAGATCCACCTAATCGGTCAGGACAATCTTCTTTTTCAATGGTCGTCCAGCTTGACTCCTTGGGACGATCGCCTGTGTCTTATCATCTTGGACGATCTCTGATTGTCCTAGATGACTTTATCTCCTTTTTGATAAATCGTCCCAAATGCAATTATTGCACCCGATCGGCCTGGACGATTTTATGATCGTCCTAGATGATCAATCCAATTCTTTAAAAACTGAGATATCAAATGGATTTTCTCACATAATACTTCTTAAAACCTCTTGTGCTCTTACTTCTCTTTTGTTTTCTTGATTTTGGCCGATGGAAAGAGGTTTGGCATGCCTTCTGGAGTTTCTCGAGGGCGAATCTAGACCCTCATTTTACCGAGGCAAGCGACCAAGCTACCTATCTGAGGTACAAAATAGTCGGCATCATTGTATCCCAAACTGTTAACCAGCACATTCTTTCCTATCTTGACCTCAATCTATTTTTTCACACTACTCTCACTTTCCTCCTTACCCTTACTGTTCCATTTAATTCAGAGTTACTATTTGAGTTCTTCTCTAGCCTTTACATCAATTCATCTTTCACCACTCTGCAGTCCTATGTAAATAGATGACCTGTTGAAATCACTTATCAGGACTGTCAAGAGCTACTTCAATTATCTACCATAGAAGATAAACTCCATACCCTGTATTCCAATCCTGACTAAAACTGGGCTAGAACCAATCACTTTTTAAGGAACATCAATACTCCCTTTCATGTTGGAGAGTTTAGCAGCTTACTCAAAGATGTTAGGACAATCCAACATGTCCTTCACACTTCTATTCTTCCAAAAGCTGGTGATCGCATTCATATCACTCCACTCCTTTCGATCACCATGGCATGTCGTGAATTTAATGCCTCTGATTTGATTTTTTGATACATTAAGCATCTGACTAGTATTCGTGATCCAGGATAAAGGAGGAAGCCCAATCTAACCCTAGGATATATTATTATATATGTCCTAGAATCCAAATACAACCTCCAATATCCTGCCCCACTAAACTTTCAGCATGCCTTCTACTCAAACAACTTCTTCCATGTTCTTCACAGTACTCGTCTCCACCTGAGGCACAAAAAAGCTGAGGGAGCTAAGGAGGAGGCATCTCCTGCACCTATTATGCTCCGTCAGCACTCTCAGCTGGATCAGTTGGTGGAGCGATTCAACCAGTGAGAGGCATAGTTCGAGACCTACGTTACTGTATAAGAGCAGCAACATACTAATCACATTACTCATTTTGACTCTTACGTGGCTCACCAGCAGCACCAGCATGACCAGGACATAGCCTGGCTTAGGGAGCAGTTTGCGACTGTTTCCAGTTACTTTCAGCCACATCCACCACCACCACCTCCTCCTTCAGATGATCAGGGACTGTCTCTTTTTTAGTCTATTTTTATTTTTTTAGTTTATGTGTAGTTTTTCTTTTTCCCTCCTCCTTTTTGTGATGTTAAATGGGGGAGTAGCTGTATTGTTTTAGTTTCTATTGTTCTAGTCTTTTTTCATTATTCTAGTTTATTCTGTTATATTCTTATGTTAGATAGTTGAACTGTGTTTTTCTTCACACTGTTTCCATTAACGTGCTTTAATTATTTTTTGTGTTTGCCATCATCAAAAAGGGGGAGATTATTACAAATCTATTTTCAGAAAATTAAATTTTGATGATAGCAAACACTTTTATTTCTCTACGACTATCTTGCCTACTAATATTTCATGTTCACAAGATCAAACTGCAATTTGAACCAGCTCAAGATTGGGTAGACTAGATTTGAGTCAATTTGTAAACTTTTCCTTTTCTTGAGTCTATTATAAATGATGTGATTCCTGATGCTAAGTAACCTTACACACGCACACTTGGGGGAATTTTTCTGACTATTTTAGAGTTTTCTATTTTTGCTCACATCATCTTGGACGATCCCAAAATTAGCCAGGACAATCAGTTAAAAATAAAAATCCTAATTAGGGCATTCTGGTTAAGTTAGACGTCATGAAGTGCATCATCCTGGATGATATTCGTATTGGCTGGGACGATAAGCTCAAATCAGAAAGAATCAGCCTCCATATCCATTTAGGTAGCTTTCATTTTTGGACATCGTCCAGGATGATGTTCTTGATGATGCAACATAATTATGCCTAAATTAATTTAATAAATAAGAAAAGCAATTAAGGTTTAATTGCTCGATCATATCGTCCTGGATGATCGCAGGATCGGCCGGGATGACCAGTTTAAAAAACCTTAGTTATTTCTGGATGATCAAATATCGGCCAGCGTCTATTCAAGGCGATGTTCTAGGTGATATTCAATGATTTGTACTAATCATACAGGATGATATACTATCGGCCTGGATGATATGAACAAAAAACCTTCTAATCATCCTGGATGATTGTGCTAAATTTGTACTAATCGTACATGATGATATTTATATCATTCTAGACTATAAAGTCGGTTTATTACAATTAAGAACTATTCTGAAGCTCTTCTATTTAAGACCTATTATTCTACCCAAGAGACAATCTTTTGCTGTTGTTATGACTTGAGAGAGCCAAGATGAGATGGAGAGCAAGGGAGAGAGAGAGAGAGGATATTATGAGGGGTAGTTTGTGAGGGAATTCACAAAGGTTATTCCAAGAAAGGATCCATCGTCATCTTCTCCAGTCATCGTCTCCAGTCATTGTCCTTAGTTCCTTAGGGGTTCTAGAGATGTCTACTTCAGCATCTGATCAAGGTTTTATGCTTGCTTCAAGAGGAAGCAAAAGGAGTTGGATTCTCTGCCTTCTTTTAGAGGAAGCAAAAGGAGTAAGGTTCTCTGCCTCACCTGGGTTGGTGGAAAGGAGGTTTGTAAAGGCTTCTCCACCATGCTGTGGGGGCAAATGGAAAGACCTTGAGTTTAGTGCAATACTCAAAGAGCGCCTCTGGGAAGTAGACGTTGGTCGAGTTGATCGAAGCACTATAAATTTATGTGTTCTTTATTATTGCTTCTTCATTTAGTTTCCACACTTTGATTTCCGTGGTGAGTCTTAGTTTTAGTTGTGATTGTGCTTTTAGTTAAAGAGGTTTTAAAATACCAATTCACCCCCCTCTTGGTTAGCCTTGGGACTAGTTCATAAGGGTTTAACATCCTTATCAAACTTTCAAGTGATATCAGAGTACTTTCAAAATCATAAATGAGTGCAGAAATTAAAATGCAAAAAAGTAAAAGAACAAACACACCAAATTTTATAGTGGTTCATTCAAATCTTACCTACGTCCACTCCCTGGAGGCCTCCTCCAGGGAGAAAGGCCTACTTCAGGAGGAAGCAAAATTAGTTTGGTTCTCTGCCTGCTTTTAGAGGAAGCGAAAGAAGTTAGGTTATCTGCCTCACCTGGGTTGGTGGAAAGGAGGTTTATAAAGGCTTATCCACCTTGTTGTGGGGGCAAAAAAAAAGACACTGAGTTTAGTGCAATACTTGGAGGGAGCCTCCGAGGAGTGGACGTAGGTTGAGTTGATCAAAGCACTATAAATTTATATGTTCTTTATTACTGCTTTCGTATTTAATTTTCACACTTTGATTTCTGTGGTGAGTCTTGGTTTTGGTTATGATTGTGCTTTTAGTTAAAGAAGTTTTAAAATACCAATTCACATCCCTCTCTTGGTTAGCCTTGGGACTAGTTCATAAGGGCTTAACATCCCTGCCGAACTTTCAAGTGCCATCAGAGCATTTTCAAACTCACAAATGAGTGCGAAAATTAAAATGCAAAAAAGTAAAAGAACAAACACACCAAATTTTATAGTGGTTCATTTAAATCTGACCTACGTCCACTCCCTAGAGGTCTCCTCCGAGTGTTGCACTAAGCTGTTTAGTATCTCTCCTTTATCCCCCATAACTAGGTGGAGAAGCCATTATAAAAATCTCTTCCACCAACCTAGTGATGCAGACTACCTTGAATCTTTTATACCTTTGGGAATCACTCACAACTCGCCCTCACAAGAATCTCACACTTTCTTCTCTCCCAAAGCTCTTATTGTCTTCCTCTAAGCTCCCTCTCAAAACAAGATAACAAGAAAAGATCTTGCACTAGTCTATATAAGAGATTAAATAAAAAGTCTCCAAAAAAGCGCTAATTTTTAATCTTTTATATAAGATCGTTTAGTATGATCGTGTGGTCATCCTGTATAATTAATATAAAATAGCACTTCCAGACATTATGAACTGCATTGTCATGTATGATCAGTTCAAAAATATTTATACCAATCGTCCAGTACGATTGACATCGATTAATTATCATCCCATGCAGAGCACGGTTCATATAGTATGAAGGTGGGGGATCGTCATGTACGATTAGTTAAAAAAACTATAATATTTTATCTTGGACAATGGGCGACCATTAATTATAGTCTTATACATGAATCGGGTCATACAGTATGATTGTTTTCGATCATTTTGTACGATCTGATTCAACAATTTTATCATAATTAAACTCCGAATCATCGGATCAATTTAGGTATGATTATTTTAAATTGTACAGTACGATGATCATCATCCTATACAATTAGTTGAAAAACTATGATATTTCTTCTTGGATGATGGGTGATGATTAATTATCATCTGATGCATGAATTGGGTCGTACAGTACTATCAACTCCAATCATCTTATACAATATGATTGAATAATTTTATCATAATTAAACATGTAATCACCAGATCATTTTAGGCATGATTTTCATAGATCATACAGTACTATAATGATTATCTTGTACGATTAGACACAATTTTTTAATATTAAAATATTACCTAAATTATGGTTGGTGATTATTTTATTGATTATAACAGATTATTATGTACGATCTAGATCTTACAATACGATGCATTTTATCACTCTTAATTAATTAAGGTGTCCTAATCAAGGTTTTTTATTTTAACGGATCATCCAATATGTTCTAAATCATACTGTACGATTAGTTCAAAAAAATATTTTTAACTCACCAACTCACTCCCTTGAGTGTGTGTGTGTATAAGGTTACTTAGCTTAGTATCCACTATATACATGACTTGACTCAAGAAAGGTAAAAGTATATTGAAATTAAACTTACAAATTAACTCAACTCTAGTCTACCCAATCTTGAGCTGATTTGAAGTTACAAGTGAACGATGGATCTGAAATATTAGTGAGTAGGGCAAAATATATATGCAGTAAATTGAAATAGCATAGTAAAAAGCCTTATAATGTTTGTTATCATCAAAATCATAAGACTTGAGTCTAGATTTGCAACAATCTCCCCCATTTTTATGATGCAAAATATTGTTAGTTTATGATTCAAGAGTATTTTGCTATTCTTTAAGCTCGCCCTTACTAAGTGAATTTTTCACAAATACGTGAGTTTTTTATTTTTGATTTTAGTTATTTTTAAAGGAAAAAAGAAAAAGAACAACACATAATATGAGAACATCTAAGATGAAAAGATAAACATGGAATTGAATTTTAAAAAACTGAAGGAAAATAATAGAAAATTAAAAGCATAAAATAAAAACATATAAATTGAATAAAACATAAAAATAAATTAAAAAAACAAAATAGAAAGCATCAATTTCAAGCATGAATGTCTATCACACCTAATCTGGTTCTTAAGGTCCTAAAAGTTTCAAAGGCCAATGGTTTTGTAAAGATATCTGCAAGCTAATTTTTAGTGGCTACATGATGTAGCTCTATGTCTCTTTTGATGATATGATCCCTAATAAAATGGTGTTTTATGTCTATGTGTTTGGTCATATAGTGTTGGATTAGATTATTTAAAATATATATGGCACTAGTGTTACCACATAAGATTGGAATGGTGCCTACAAGTAATCCTAAATCTATTTTTTGTTATTTTAACCAAAGGACTTGGGTCACACAACTTCCTAAGCCTATATATTCAGCTTCAGTAATTAACTGGGTAACTGAGTTATATTTTCTACTAGACCAGGAGACTAAGGATTGTCCTATGAATTGAAATATTCCAAAAGTTCTTTTTCCTATCAACTTTATATCCTACAAAATTTCAATCAGAATATCTTATGATTTCAAAAGAAGTGTTATGCCTAGGATACTAGATTACTAAGTTTTGAGTTCTTAAAAGATATATAAGGATTATCTTAACAGGAATCAAGTGGGACTCTATTGGATCAACTTGAAATCTAGTATAGAGACAAACACTAAATATAATATCAGGTCTACTATAAGTCAAGTAAATAAGTGATTTAATTATTCCTCAGTATTTCTTCTGATCAATTGATTTTCTATTTAAGTCCTTATCTAATTGAACCATAGAATTCATGGGAGTGTTTATTAATTTGGCCTTATCTATTTCATATTTTATAAGGATGTCCTTAATGTACTTTGATTGACTAAGGAAAAATTTATCATTCTTCTACATTATATTAAATATAAGAAAGTTGGTCAGTTCTCTCATCATACTCATCTCAAACTCCTTACTAATTATTTTTAAAAATTCATCACATTAATTTTTATCAAAAGATCCAAACATAATATTATCAACATAAATTTGAAAAATGAGTAGTTCATGTCCTACATTTTTCAAAAATAGGGTGGTATCTACGCCCCCCTTAATAAAGGTTTTCTCTAATATGAATGTGCTTAATATTTCATAACATGTTCTAAGTATTTATTTTCGTCCATATAATGTCATTTTTAATTTGAATGCATAATTAGGAAATTGTGAATTTTTAAAGCATGGGGGTTATTCAATATCCACATCTTCTTTTATTATCTCATTCAGAAAGGCACTTTTGACATCCATTTGGTATAGTTTTAATCCCATAAAGCAGGCAAAGGCTAGTAGTACCCTGATGGCTTCCAATCAAGCTATAGGGGCAAAATGTCTCTTTAGAGTCAACCCCTTCTATCTATTTATACCCCTTAGCCACAAATCTTATTTTATTTCTCACCACTACACACAATCATTCATTTATTTTTGAAAACCCATTTAGTTCCAACAACACTCTGGTCCTTAGATCTTTCAACTAATTCTCAAACATCATTTCTCACAAATTAATTTAACTCTTCTTTCATTGTTATGATCCAAAATTTATCAAATAGGGCTTGATTTATACTAGTGGTTTAATCATTGAGATGAAGGCAGATTCGTTTACTTCTTTTCTAAGTCTATACCTAGTTATAAAACCTTTAGATGGGTTTCCTAAGATCAGTTCTTTAGGATGACTTGAAGAATATCTCCATTCTCTATGCAGTGAATTTTCAAGTTCTATCCTTTCCTCCATATTTGTAGATTCTACTCCTCAGGTGATTTCTACAACTTCTTTTTCTTCTACCCTAGACCCTCCAGAATTATCAATTTTATCAAATACAATATAAGTGGTCTCCTCTATCACCAATGTCCTTTTATTGAAAACTCTAAAGGATTTTCCAACTTTTATGTATCCTAAGAAGTCTCCTTCATCAGATTTTGGGTTAAACTTTCCTAACAAAGATTTCCCATTATTTAGAATGAACAAATCTACATTTAAAGACATAAATGTGAGAGAGGTTGTGTGTCCTGCCCTTAAGGAATTCATAGGGTGTCTTATATAGTTTTGATCTAATATTAACCTTATTCAGAATATAACAGGCTGTGTTTACCGCTTCTACCCAGAAGTATTCAGGAAGTGAATATTCAACTAACATGGCTCTAACGACTTCTACCAGGGTATTATTCTTTCTTTCAACAACTCTATTATGCGAAGGGGTTCTAGGAGCTAAAAAGTTATGATTTATCTCTTACTCCTTACAATAAGATTCAAATTTCCATTCTCAAATTCTCCACCATGATCACTGTGAATTATCAAATTTTCATAATCTAGCTTCCTTTAAATCCAAGTAGAAAATGATCTAAATTCCTTGGAATAGAAATCTAACCCAGGTAAACCTCGAGTAAACATCAATAATCACATACCCAAAAACTTTCCCTACTAGGCTTGTAGTTCTAATAGGTCCAAAGAGATCCACAAGAAGGACTTCTAAAGGTTTGCTAGTGCTAATGTTCTTGATTGAGTGGAATGAGGATTTGACTTGCTTTCCTAACTAACATGCATCATACATGTAGTCCTTAGTGAACTCTAATTTGGGTAAGCCTCTCACCAACTCTTTTTGGATATTTTTTCTAAGATTTTTCATACTTGCATGATACAAACTCCTATGTCACAACTAGGTAATAGGTTCAACCATCAATAATAGTTTTTAGGTAAAGAGAAGCAATAGGTTCAATAAAGTTTAAATCAAGCATGCAAATATTATTACTTTTTTCCTTACAGCATAGTATTTCCATTTAAGCATATCATACAGCTGATATATTAAAATTTAATGTTGAAGTCTTTATCACAAAGCTGAATTATGCTAAGTTTTAAGATATCTACTAGTAAATTGTTTTCAATGAGGAAATTTTTTTTAGTTGCCAATTATTCCTGAGCCCACTACTCTCCTGATATTATTATCTCCAAGTATCAGCTTGCCTCCTTCCCTTGCCTCCAATGAAATGAATTGATTTGGATCTCTAGTTATGTGCCTTGAATATCTATTGTCCAGGTACTACATGCTCTCACGAGGCCTTTTTTGTGAGCATCCTAGAAAATCATCAAAGGTTAGATTTAGGAACCCAAATAAATTTGGGTTCCACCTTATTAATTGAAAATGGAGATGTTTATATGCTATATTATATTTTATGTAATTTTGATCTCCACACCAAATATATTTTACGATGGATAGTATAATTGTGGGAGATATGTCCTAGCATGCAACAAGAAAAACATCTAACTCCAAGAAAATGGTTTACTAATTTATGTGGGTTATGGTGCCTCTTTATAAATTTGAATGCATGTTGTGATGGTGTGTTATGCAACTGTGCAAGTGTCTGAGGTGTTTTGTTTTCTTTGAAAGCTTTTAATTGAAATTATAAAAATTTGTTTGCACTTTCAATAAGTGAATTTTTAATTTTCAAAACATGTTCACTGCCATCTACCTTGAATGCATTTTCTAATTCAACATACGATGTTTTCAAGGAATCATGTTTAGTATTTAAATCAATATGCTTCTTATTTAAAGAGTCAAATTCATCTAATAAAGCCATGTGATTAATATCCAAAGTATAATGAACTTTCCTAAGGCATTCATACTCTTTCTACAGTTTTGAAAAATCAGAATAAAAGCTTGAATACATTTTCTTAAGCTTCATATATGCATTATGATTTTTTTTTCAGAAACTTCAATTAGTTCATCACAAGAAAACTCACAAACCTCCTCTTAATCAGAATGATCAAGGTGATTATCTTTTATTAAGCAAAGGTTGGTTACCCCCTCTTCTGCTTTAATTTCAGATAGTTCTGAAGCAAAGTCTGCCCATAAATCCTTCTGAGTCATTTGCTTTCCCTTCCTAAATTTAAGTTTTTCTTCACTCTTCTCCTTGATTAGGCGAGTTTTCAGATTTGGGTAATCATTCTCCATGTGCCCAAGATTCATGCATTCAAAATAGATGACATTAGAAGAAATTTTGGAATTTTTATTAAATATACCTTTATTCCTTTGCTGATGACATCTTTGCTTTTTCTTGAGAAAGCTCTTGAATTATCTTGTCATCAGTGCTATGTCATCGTCATCCTCACTTGGCAAAATTATCAATATCAGAATCATCAGATGTTAAAGCTATTGTTTTTTGTTTTATTTATTTTCATATACATCAAGCTGTCATTAACTCACTCCTTGCTCGTAGGCAATTAGTGATCCAAGAAAGTTATCAATGGAGTAAACATTCATATCTTTAGATTCAGTAATAGCAGTAATTTTTGAATCATAAGAAGTACGTAAGTAACGTAAGATTTTGTTAGCTTTTTCATAGTTTGTAAGTTTTCTTCCTAAAACATGCCGAGAAGTGACAATCTGAGTGAACCTGGTATACATTTGAAAGACTGATTAGGTTTCAAGCGAAAGAGTTCATAATTATGGAGCAGAATAATTAACCTATATTATTTCACTTCATTTATTCCTTCATAGGTTATGCATAATTTATCACAAATTTCTTTTCTAGTTGTGCCAGTAGATACATGCATATAATCTTCATATTTTAATGCACAAAAAAAGAAGTTCAAACATTTAGCATTCAGTTGGGCTAAATCTCTATCTTCTATGCTCCATTCAAAAAAAGGAATTTTAGTTTTTATGTCATTAACTAAACATTAAGGTGCAGAATATCCTTCCTGGACTAACATCCACATGCGAAAATTTATAGATTACAAAAAGGTAGACATGCAAATTTTCAAAAGTCAAAAGGAATATCATCAAATAACGGTGGTCATGTGATTAAATATCCTTCCATGATATTCTGCCATTAATCTTTTTTTGAAATTTACTTAAAATTTAGTTGTTGAATCCAACTCTGATATTGCTTAAAAGTTCGTGAAGGTTGTTAAACCTTTAAGTACATGCTTAAGGCTAACCAAGAGGGGGGTGAATTGGTTATTTTAAAAATACCTTAAGGTAAAAAAAGAAAAGTATTTTTTATCATTTTAAATATTTTTAAAACAAATATGATTATCCCATAATTCAAAAGCAGATTAAGTACACAATAATAAAAAATTGTAACCACACTAAAATCATAAACAAGTGAGAAAATTAAAATGTAGAAAAGTAAAAGAGCAAACACACCATATTTTATAGTAGTTTGGTTAAATTTAACTTATGTCCACTCCCTAGAGGCCTCCTCCAAGTATTGCACTAAACCTTTTAGTGTCTCCCCTTTAGCCCCCAGAGCTAGACGAAGAAGCCCAAACAAAAATCTCTTCGATTAACCTGATGAGGCAGAGTACCTTGAATTATTTTAGCCCTTCTGGTGAATGCAGATAACCTTAATCCTTTTACTCCATCTTAGAGTAGGCAGATTACTTGAATCTTTTTACTCCCTCCTAGAGTAGGCAGAGAACTTGAATTTAATGCTGAAGAATATCTCCCCAAATCCTCCAAGGAATCAAGAAAATTGCTTGAAGAAGATAATGGAAACCTTGCTTAGAGTAACCTTTGTGAATCCCTCACAACTCCCTCTCAAAAGAATCTCACCCTTTCTTCTCTCCCAAAGCTCTTCTTCTCTTCCTTTAAGCTCCCTCTCAAAATAAAATAACAACAAAAGATCTCTCACAAGTCTATGTAAGCGATTAAACATAAAGCCTCCCAAGAAGTCCTAATTTTTAATCTGTCATCAAAGATCATCCACTACGATCGTACGATCGTTATGTACGATTAGTAAAAAAATAGCACCTCTAGATAGTACGAATTGTATTGTCAAGATCAATTCAAAAAAGTTTGTACCAATCATCTAGTATGATTGGCGGTGTTTGATTATCGTCTCATGTAGAGCACAACTTGTATAGTTTGAAGGTGGGGGATCGTTATGTATGATTAGTTAAAAAACTATAATATTTTGTCTTGGATGATGGGCGATGATTAATTATCATTCCATGTATGAAATAGGTTGTACAGTATAATTATCTATGATCATCCTATATAATTTGATAGAATAATTTTACCATAATTAAACACCTAATCACTAGATCAATTTAGGCATGATTGTCATAGATCGTACAATACGATGACGATCATCCTATATGATTAGAAATAGATTTTGAATATTAAAATATTACCTAAATTATGGTTAGTGATTGTTTTGTTGATTATAGCAGATCATCATATACAAACTAATTCATATATAATGATGTGTTCAATTACTCTTAATTAATTGAGGTGCCTTAATCAGGGTTTTCTATTTTAACTAATCATCTAGTATGATTTAAATCATACTGTATGATTAGTTTAAAAAAAATAAAAATAAAAATTATAACTCACCAACTAACTCTCTTGAGTGTGTGTGTACAATGTTACTTAGATTAGTATCCACCATATATATGCTTGACTCAAGAAAGGTAAAAGTATATTGAAATTGAACTTACAAACTGACTAAATCCTAATCTACCCAATCTTGAGCTGATAGAAGTTGCAAGTGAATGGTGGGCCTGAAAGATTAGTGAGCAGGGAAAAATAGATATGCAATAAATTAAAATAGAATTGTAAAAAGTCCAATAATATTTATTGTCATCAAAATCACATGACTTTGGTCCAGATTCGCAACAGGGTGAGTACGAGCGGGTGAGCAAAAGTAAGGGTAAGGGTGAGGCGAGGGTGATTGTTGACCTTATTTTTATATAATGTCACTTGGACCAATCCAGATCCCAGATCCATTTAAATCCTAGGATTTATCTAGACCCTAGGATCCTCCTAGAATTCAGACCTTAGGACTACTCTAGACCCTAGGATTCTTTCAGACCACTCTAGACTATAAGATCCTTTTAGAATCCAGACCTTATGATCTACTCTATACCTTAAGATTCTTCCAAACTAATCCAGACCTTAAGATTTATCTAGATCCTAAGATCACTTAAGACCCCAGACCCTAGGATTTCTTAGACTCTAGAATTCTCTTAGATTCTAAGTCCTAGGATTCTTCTAGACCCCAGTTCCTAGGACTTCTTAGACTCTAGAATCCTCCAAAATTCTAGACCCTATGATTCTTCTAAACTCTAAGCCTTATGATTCATCTAGATATTAGATCAATCTAAATCCAATCCAACCAAGATCTTAATTCAATTCAAACTTCAATCAAATCCAGATTTTAAATATACCCAGACTTTAAACTTTTCTTGATTCCAATTCAAGTTCAAACCTTGATCCTACCTCTGATGAAACTTTAATCTTATCCAATCATTCATATACCCATATAATAATGAGTGATGAGGATAATTCAAATTCAAGCAATCAAACTTAAAAACCAGTTCAAATCCAAAAATCTAGACCAAAATACTAAATCGAAAGGCCCTATCCTAAAGGCCTTTTCTAATGAATTTTCAAATATGTCAAACCCTAATCAAATGACATTTGATTCAGATTCTACCAGTTACATATTGATATGATATGTCTCTAGAGGAAACCCTCCAAATTTGAGTCCTTTTGGATATTTTTAACCCCAAAAATTGAATTAAAATTCAAAGGCTGTAAAACCTTCAAATATTAATAATCTATGTCACTAGACTTGCCACCTAGTGGATCTTGACATTGGAGCCTTCTTCAAAGCCTCCAATCACTTTCAAACCCTTAATCCTGACCCATTGAGCATTAAACTATAATTTGGTGGACCCACTTTGACCCCTAGTTAACTAGGGGTCAAAATAACCAAAATACACCTTAAAGGTTTGAATACCTATTTCAAACTAAATGTCTCCTAAATTGCTTCGAACCACTTCCAACAAGTTCCAAATATCAAATCAAACCAATTGGACCAAAACTCAGGCCCTGGGTTAACCTAGGTTGACCAAATAGGCCCTTTAAGGTCTAAACAGTCACTTTAACTGAATTGGCCTCCCCAAACCTTGGGACCACCTCCAACATACTCAAAATATCATTTCAAACCTGTCCATCCCAAACCCAGCCCCTAGGTCAACCTAGTTCACCAAATTAACCCAGGTTGACCCAATGGCCCTTTAAGAGCATGAATGGTCATTTTGACCATTTAGATCACTTTAAGCCTGGAAGCTACTTCCACCAGACTCTAAACATCCAATCAAACTTATTGAGCTCAAACCCTAACCCTAGGTCAACCTAGTTGACCAAGTCAACCTAGGTTGACCAGGTTAAACCCTTATGCTTCCCAACTTTAAATCAAACCCCAATTGTATTCAACACTTTCTCAAAACTCCTTGAACATATTCATGAATGATTTGGTTTTGATTGGACCCTTGACCCAATCAATAGTTGACCAAGTCAACTGAGTATATGGTCTGTCAAAGTTGGCCTATATGACTTATTTCAATGCCCTTAATCAATTCAACCCATTTCAAATCTCAAACCAACTTCAAATCATGACTTTAATATTTCATAATATTTGGCCAGCTTAATTCAAGTCAAGTTGACTAAGTCAACACATTGAGATTTGGTCAAACTAGCTCAAACCTTTTTAATACATTCAAACTCCAATATCAAGCCTTCAAATCCCCTTTGAACCATTCCAACCATCACTCAAACCTTTTCCTATGCCACTCAGCTTCCATGTGGCAAGGGGACTAGTCTAATGGTCAAACCAAGGCTAGGGAGTGGTCAAACTTGGTCAAAACCCACCTTAAGCCTAATCCCCTCAATCCTTTTCAACCCAACTCACTCAACTAGCTTAACATCTTCCTCCCATGCTACCTCAGTAGTTCAAGTGGCTTTGGACTGGTCAAATAGTCAAACTAAGCAAATGGAATGGTCAAAGTTGGTCAAATGGCCTCCTAAGGCTAATCCACTCCACCTCTAACCCCTCAAGCAGTCCTAATCAACTTCTGGAAGGTTCTTAAAGCCTCCTTAATTTATAGTTTAAAGCCAAACTAGCCCAAGTGGTCCCAAAGCTCATGTGAGGCCAATAAGACCTCTCCATATGAATGTCCTTAGGTTGTCCTTTCTCCTAGCTTTCCAACCACCCCAAGGGCAAGTGGCAAACATCTAGAAGCTCCCCTAATTGATTGCAGCCCTTCATTCAAGTAGGGGACGTTTGAATAGGGAAAAATGACCATTTCAAGCCTCATTTTAACCTAGCCTCTCTCTCACTATCCAGAGATGTTCTAGTCTAGTTTTCAGCTCATTTAGGTTTCTCTCAATCCTCTCCACACATTCCTAGCTAAACCCAGCTGATCAAAGCTCTCGATGACCAGATTCTGGCAAACTTAAGCCTAAATTCGTTTAGGGGTAATATCGTTCGATGGGGAGCTTTTTAGATCGCAATTTCTGAAGAGAAAAGTAGCATGGGAAGCCAACAAGCTCAAAGAATACTTAACATCATCAATCCATCGATTGGTTTAGGTATAAACGCTAACACTAGTCTAGAATACACTAGATTAAATAGCTTTCTTTACAATACATTTTAAGCTTCAAAATCACTTCCCCATTAATTATGTTCATTCACTTTATCTCTATTTAAAATTTTAATTCAAACCATCGAGCAATTTTTTACGATGAAACATTTTTCTAACTAGGGCTTTGTTTTTTCTTTAGGCTCAGGTGTACAAAAACCTAATCATTGATCTTGTGATCAACAATCAGGATTTTTCTGTTATGCGGTTCAGTGCAACCGCGCTATGCTTCTAGTTATCGAGATCTCCCGTCCAACGTGATCTCAGCCATTGGTTCCAAATAGCGGGACATAAGACAGCTTATGATGCATGCTGATGCGAATAAGTCAAAACTGAGTATTAAAAGTCGCACCATCGCCATCTAATGATTGTCATTTAATGCCTTGCCACCGTCATTGTTTTGACCCACCAATCATCGATTGATGCGTTAAGCCTCAACCAATCATTAAAAATGATTAATAAATCATTATTTAAATGGTTTTGAATTCAATTTTCTTTTAAAAATTAATTAGATTTTATTTTAAAATTTTAAAAAAATTATTCCATATTAGTATTTTTAGAAAAATAATTATTTTAATTTATAAACAATATTGATTTAAAATATTAAATATCTTTTAAATAATCTTAAATATTAAATATTAAATCTTTTGAATTAATATTAATTAAAAAAAGGTTATTTTAAAATATTTAATTAAATTTAAAACTTAACTTTTAAAAATATTTTAAATATTTTCAAAAATATATATATTATAACTAAAACTTTTTTTATTTGGATATTTTAAATAGTAAATTAATATTTCAAAATCTTTGAAATTTCAAATAATTTAATTTAAAATTAAATTTAAATTTTAGTATTAATTTTTTTTAAATAATTTTAATTATTTGAATATCTTTATATTTAATTAAATATTATAGTAATTATTTTTAAAAATTAAAAATTATTTTAAAATTACTTTAAAAAAATCAGAGGATCTCTCAAAGTATTTTGAAACTATTCTAATGATATTTTAAATATTTAATTTCAAGATTTATATTTTTATATTTAAGTATATATGTATATATTTTAAAATTATATATACATTCAATTTAGAACATTTGAGAGATCCCTTAAAATCTTAAACCTAGATTAAACATGTTTGAATATAATTAGTGGGAAGGGTGGTTAATCAATGAGAAATTACTTTGTTAATTGTTCATTGATTAATCTCTCAACTAATTAAGTTTTATTTTATTCTTTGCATGTATAGGATGCACACACTTGCACCTAGTTTAGGCTCTCATAGATTTAGGATTTGATTGTGTTTATGTGTGATGCATTCATATATATTAAGTTCAAGGGTTAGTATAACTTTGATTCAAATTTACTTAACTTAGTAACATCATTAAGGATAATAATTAAGAACCTTTCTCTAAAAGACTTAGATTAATTTTAGAAATTATTATACACTTTATTTTGACTTAAAACTTTGAACATTTAAACCTAGTGATATCTCCAACCCTTAGAAAAATTTTCAGCAATTTTAAAAGTCATTAAATCCTTTAATTAATTTTCTTAAAATTAAACCTTTAATTAAGTAATCCAAAATTTCTAATAATATTAAATTTGGATTCCAAAAATTATAAATAATATCTCAAACTCTCTAGACACTCCTAATCAATGAAAATTAAAATCCATTTGATTTGACATCCAATTCAAGCTTAATTTATTTTTTTATTAAAACCTAATATTTAAATAATTTAATTATTTAAAAATAATTAAAAATTCTAGAAAATTCGCAAATACTAAGGAAACTCTCCTTAGGTCATCCCTGACCTTTGGAGTTGATTTTAAAGAATTGGGAGTTCATTTGAAGCAAAATCAATAAAACCCCATTAACTAAATCAATTAAATAATTCAAATAATTATCAAACTTTAAAAAATTATAACTAATTCTTGAAAAATTCAAATTGACCCAACTCAAAGGCATTCAATTCCAAATAAAATCTAATATTTATCAAAAATATTAAAATTTTAAAAATCATTCAAATTTGAAAAAGTTTATTTTTGGTCAAAACTTAAGTTAAAAATCAAATCAAATATTCAAACCTTCATAATAAAATATAGAAAAATCCAAATCTAGCATACTTATAGTCTAACTGATAGTATTAAGGTATAATATTTTATAAAAATACTAATCTTTCATAAATAAGCCTTAATAAAAAAGTCAAAAATTTCCCCCTTAATTAAATGATTAAAATAATCCATAAAATTCAAAAAATTCTAAAATCACTTAAGAATCCAAAAAATTTTAATTTAACTTTAAATCAAAAACCGATTAACTTTAATTAAAATTCATTGACTGTCAAACCTTAAATCAAATCTAATCCCTTAATCATACTGAATATCAATAGGTAACTTAGGCCTATGAGGTTATTAAATTAGCTCCAAAGAATGTGAAATAAATTTCACGGCCTTGGTGGGCAACAAAGGTGGTAATCAATAACCTTTTAAAATATAATTTAAATTAATTTTAAGCCATTAATACTTAAACTCAAATTTAAATCCCTTAAACCTTTGAACTAACTAGAATATCAAACAACTTTGACTAATTGCCCTACCTAGGACATATCCAAACAACGTAACCTATCTCACACACCTTAGATAGTTTGTTAGGGCACCAACTCTAGTCTTAGGCTACGCTTGTTGGGTCTAGTAATTAGGATAAAACAAATCTTCCAAAAAGTGTTAGGAGATAACTACACATAAAATAATAATATTTGGAATCATCAAAATAATACAAGTTGCAAGAATGTAAAACATGCAAATAGCAACTTTCCTAACAACGCTGGTGTTTATTTTCTACAGTTATGTGCCGAGTTTTTCGTGGTTTTCAATACATGTTATTTGTTAGTAGCATAATTGATTGATTATTTACTAAATAACTGTTCGTATCGGATGAACTTAGTTCGTACGGGACGATGATCAAGTACGAAGTCATTTCGTACCAATGCACAATGGGCTCGTACGCAACAGTTTTTACATTGTTCGTACGTACGAATTACGATCGTACAGGAAGATTGAGTACGTACATAATTGAATTTTTGCATATTTTGGATGATTTTTCGTGTCTTTCATATAAAAGGTCCAAATAAAACTATCTTGTAATCTTTTTGTTCACTACTCTTCGTGCAAACTGAAGGGAGATTGAAGGAGATAGTGTGAGAGAGTATTTGAAGGAGGATTCTTACTACTAGAGTATGAAGGATTCACTTGGTACTCAAATGTAAGAATCTCCAATTGTGAATTCTGATTACTTCACTCTTTTCTCTCGTCCTTCTAAATTTCTCGTGAAAAGATCTTTCAAGGAGATCCGGTTCTCTGCCGACACTCGAGGAGTGTGAACAGTGGGAAGGTTCTCTGCCTACACTTGGAGAGTGTGAACTGCGGAAAGGTTCTTTGTCTATACTTGGAGAGTGTGAATAGCAGGAGGTACTATGCCTACACTTGGAGGGTGTAAAAGGACGACGGTTCTCTGCCGCACCGGGTAGTGGTGGAAGAGAGATTTTGTGAAGGCTTCTCCACCTTGCTGTGGGGGCAAAAGGAGAGACACTAATTGGTAATAGTGCAATACCTGAAGTGGGAGACTTCAGGGAGTGGATGTAGGTCGTGTTTGACCGAACCATTATAAATCTTGTGTTTTTTTATTTTTCTGCTGCTTTTTACTTTACTGTTTCTGTGTGATATTATGGTTGAAAAATCCTTTTAAAAAATTTATCATAAGTTTTTTATCGGTTTTAAATTTAAGAGAATTTTTTTTTAATTACCAATTTACCCCACCTCTTGGTTAGCCGTTGGGATATAAACTTAGGTCTAACAACCTAATTCATTTTTAACAAGTTTCAACACACCATGTCTATCTTTTGAGATGGTAAGTTGTTCTTTATATGGTAGTTGATTATGTAAAAAAAAAAATCAAAGTGCGTGGTATTTATTTTCCCGCAAAAACTTCCTCAATAAGTCTTTATACTTCCCCCTTGTATCATATAATGTCTCCCTATCCAACGAGATGAAATAGGAAATGTTCATTCATATTATGGCCATCTTTCCTAGTAAGGACTATTTCGAAAAGACCTTATGGGCTAGATCATCTCGACTTGTGATTGAATCACTATGCAGTGAGTTTAACCAACTCTTTGAATAATCCGTCAGTGAAATTGGATTTTAGTTCATACTAACTTAAAACAAAAGTATTAAATACACAATTTTTAAGAGAAAGCATAAATAAGCCTAAGAAAGAAAAACTCAACCATTTAAGGTCTCTCTCCATGTCACCAAAATCCTCCATTTTTTCCTTGTCCTAATTGTCTTCAAAAACTCCTCTACTTGAAAAAGGTTTGGATAAAAGTTATCTCAAAATCTTGAAATATCTCTTAAATATTCTTCAAATGTATGCTCTAGAATAAGTAAGCTTTTGCTTTCAAATAGGTCAAAATGGGACAATTGCCATTATAGGCGTTGAGCTTAGTATTTTTGTGTTCCAAAACTTTGACTTTTTATAACCTAATATTCTTGAAAAGATGAGACTATCGCCTAGGCTTTGGGTCTTGCGTCAAGGCTCTGAGTCTACGTACTTAACAATTTCATAGTATGATGGTAGGGGTGGGTGCTTAGGCATCAAACTGGGCACTTAGACTCCTTAAGTTTATGATTGTGCAAATTTCATAGTATAATGCTCGAAAAATTTAACTTACTCTTTTTGCACATCATGTGCATGAAATTCATCAAAATTAATTTAAATTACTTTTCTAATTTAAATACATTAAATTAATTTATTTAATTATATAAAAAAGACAATAATTAAATTGACTTGTTCTGATAAAATGGGACCATTTTCATAATTTTCCTATCGAACTGTGGTAAGATCCCATTTTTCAAGGTTTAATACGAAATCAATTTTAAAAATAGACAGGAACCAGTCGAACCCATGAGTCATGACCTATTTTCAAAATAACGGTATTCGATGTACAGCCGCATCTCCTTGGCTACCCTAAATTCTGGTTGAGAGTAAGGGGCTCCTTGGCAAAAATGAGATTTAAGTTTAGTGGGATATAGTAAATTCTGTAAATTAGAATTTAGTAAATCTTGAAGTTGTGAAATCTTGAAAACTATTTGGTAAAATAAATGTTAAATCCAAAGAAACTGCTTGATAAGATATTTCAAGATTTATGATAGTTAGAGATTTAAATGTGAAGAAGATAATTATAAATTTAAAATTAAATTTATTATTTAAAAAAAATTAATGTGTTATGAATTTAATAACATGTTAAGTACAAGTTATTTATTAATTATTATTTACACTATTAATTATATATTTAATAATTTATATTTTAAGATATATTAATTAAGCTAATTATATTAATATTTCATTACTAATTATATATCAATTGTTAATTTAATTTAAATTAGATAATTAATTTATGCACTAATTATAATATTAATTATTTAATTAATTTACTTAATTATTAATATTTTAAATTATATTAATTAAGTTAATCAATAATAACTTAGAGGCGTGTAGGGTTTTTGCCTTTCATCTTCTCCTTTCGTCGTTGCTGTTCTGATTCGTCGCTTCGCAGGAGATGTAGAGATTGCACGCGTCGCTTCTTCGTGGCTAGCTCCTTCGATGACTTTCCCTTACTGTCGGATCGGAGGTTGCGATATTTTGATCGGAAGCAACAACCGGAGCTCGCTGGCTGTGAAGGTAACTTTCTACCTTTCGCGCTCTTCTTTGGCCAAATCCCATAAATCCGCCGAACCGAGGGATTTAGTAAATCCAGGATTTAAGCCGTAAATCCTTAAATCCGGGATTTACCCATCGCCGGGATTTAACGCGCGCACAAAAGCCGTTTGGCTGGATTTAGCGTAAATCCGACTTAAATCCCGCTGTAAATCCGATACCAAACAGTCCCTAAAGGAATTTTGACGAAGCTTGCCATTTGGGACGAGGCTATGGCGAGGTTCTCTTTGTACGAGGGCACGAGCGGGAGCAAAAGGAAGAAGAGGAGCAACGAGGAGGAAGATGATTTGAAGAAGAGGACATGCGAGGTCGAAGAGGAAAATTCAGAATCGTGGGAGAACGAAGAAGAAGAATCTAACGAGATCGGATGCGAAGTGGAGGATTTCGAGGAGATAGAGGCCACAGGGGAGGACGGAGTTTTCCTGGGAGGTAATACGGATGGGGAATTTAAATTTCGCATTGATCCGGACATTCTCGATTGCTCTATCTGCTTCGAACCCCTGCGTCTGCCCATTTTTGAGGTTAGACTCCCTGAATATTTGCTCCTTACGTGCTTAAGTAGGATTTAATAAATCTTTTTGTTGTTGCACGGAGCTCTAGTCATGCCAGTTTTTAACTTTGAAACACGAAGAGGGTCCATGACCTAGGGATATGATACATCATGCTAAAGAGACTTAACCTATCTTGAAAAATTGTAGAATATAAATATGTTCATACATCAAACTTGATATACTTTTTTGGAGATAGATGCATGCATAATTTCTCATTATGTTCTAATTTGGTTGTTGTGAAGAGGGCATAAAAGATCTTTTATTTTATGTGTAACATCTCTCTCTGACATTATAAAAGTAACCATCAGTAATTACTTTTAACTAAAGGTTGAATCCATCATTTGGAACTCATATATATCCATGAGGCTAATTAACTCTAATGAAGTATAGTTATATTCTTTTAACTCTTAAGTTAAAAAGTTTTGATTTATAAAGCATAATTCATAACTATTAGGCAGCCTAACATATAATTCATTAAAGAAATATAAATGTAATTAACAATAAATTATGTGACATGAAATAGGTCTATATTGTACCTGCACTATGATTTGGCAATAATACAAAACGCATTTGATAATTATTTAATGAAGTTTTATGATAATTATTATGGCTTTATGTCATGCAAATTAATACAATTTCAATACAACATCAATAAATGAAGCCTTAAACTAATAATTTATTATGAAGCGCTTTCACTTAAAATTTGAATGTTGAACATGGTTTCATGACTCAAGTATTGGTCAGAACCCTACTAGAATAACTATAATCTCTTCATGAGGTTGTAATGTATTCATTTTATTTTTTATTGATTTTTCCCATGCTTGTCAAATGATTTTTTTGTACCGTCTCTTGGTTTGTATTGTATACTATGTTAATATAACCTTTTACACGGGATTGTTGGTATATTTATCACTAGATTTTATCTTCATGTTCTACGATTGTATATATATATATATATATATATATATATTGTTCTCTTATTTTAATCTTAGAGTATTTTTTGAAAGATGATCCTAACAACCTTTTGGACATTATATACCATTGTATGAGGATGGAAATGGAGAGTTTCCCTTACAAAGTGCTCGCCTTGCAATCCAGTCATTTGGACTTGGAAGCTGATAAAGAAATAGACCCTTTAATGTCACTCTTTTTATGGTATTATCTACTTTGGAAGTCTTTCTATTTCCCTTGTTCATCTCTTGATCTATCTTTCTCTCTTAATTTAATCTTTGTCTATTAATTGTCTTAGTTAATTAAGGCTGCCTAGCAAATGAATTTAAAAATGGATGATCAACTTGGTAAATTTGAGAATTGATTCAGGCTTTCTCTTGCTCTCTCCACCTTCTTACAATATTGATATTCCTCCTCTTAGCCTTTTTCTTTTTCTACGTACATCTCACTTTGATGCTTGTGCTGTCTTTATCACCCTTTTGTTTAGCTAAGTAGAAGAAGGCATCACACCTTTGTGTAGAGGTCTTCTAGGATGTTGATGTTGCGGTTTGAATAGTGCGAAGTGTAATATATAATATGTAAAGTCCAAAGTGTAGTGACGCTTTTATTAATTATAACACTCAAAGATATGACATCCACCTTATATAGCGGATCTCTTGAATTTTCAAACATCTCCCCACATAAAATATGTGGATCATTTAAAATTACATGGTTATCTTGAAACTTCTCATATCTCCTATAAATGTTATGGGTCCAATATGATTTGGTTTGCTTGGCACGATCTAGTTGGTAGAGGCCTGATCCCTATCATTTAGCACTAAAAAAAATAGGGCTATCGCAGGACAATTTTTTACTTTTCCTCATAGTTTTAATCGCTACATTTTACTTTGCAGCGGTTCTAAAACCATTGCATCCCTGTTGTCATTGCAATGCGCTGCAACGACATTTCGCAGCGGTTTTAGGACCTATGGGGTAGATTAGAGGATGTGCTAGTTTTAACAGCGGTTATAACCGATGCTAAGTTCCAGATTTATATCGGTTATAATCGCCACTAAAAGCAAAACTTAAAACGATTTTCAGTATTGTAGCGGTTTTAACCGCCACATTTTTGAGAGTTTGTGGCGGTTAAAACCACCACAAATGTCCAAATTTAAAAAAATAAAAATAAAACATGAATGTCCATTGTAATCTCATGGTGACAATTGTAGGAAATTCATGCCAGAAACACCACACATTAACTTCTAAAAAACCTACAACTATGCATGATTCATATCAAGAAATTCCAAAGAATTACCTCATAACTTCACAAAATCTTGTTTGAAATACCACATAAAACCAAGTCAAAATTGACTGAAAAAAATAAGCAAGAAATCTACGCCGAGTCATACTCAATCGGCCCAATCAACTAATTTTCTGGACATTTTGTATAATTGGTTCAATTTCTTTAAACTTTGGCTTTATTGAATTATCAAAATTAGGCCAATTAGTGTAATCTTTCTACGCTTTGTCAATACTGATAAAAAAAAAATGCTTGTGACAAAGGCGTAGCTTCCACATGCTGTTTTGATTTTGACAGCATGTATATACCAAATCCTTTAGTGGAAACCACCAAAGAGGAAGTTAACTTGATTTAGCCACCAGGAAAGATTACATTTGTGAATGAAAACAATTACATCTAGGCATAATGTCTTCCTTTTCACAACCTATTTGTTGCTCACATGGTAAGTCAATGCATAAATATAGTAATACCTGAAGAAGTTCATCGGTACTAATGGCACAAGGAAGATACTCATTCTTCAATATGCGTATCTGAGCACCTGTACTGCTACGAATGCCCTGATTAATCTGTATGTTACGATCACAGTAAGCATTCACATGCTTCTTAAGTTGTGTGCTGCGTTTGATCCTGAAAAATACCTCATTGCCATTAGGAGAAACGACGACCCTTCAGCAAAGCACCAATAATTAGTTGAGGAATTATTTACATATCAAACTATTCTGTGGAATTAATATCTCAAACATTGAACTGTTAATATTTAGTTAAACAATATTTTAAGATTTTTAAATGATCAAATTTCCTTGATGAAAAAAAAAACAGCCAAACAGGGAAATAGGAAAACTCAGCCATGAAAAAAAAAACGTAAACTATCATCTACCTTCCTCTCAGTTACAAGAGCTAAAAAAGAAAAAATAACTACATCATTTATATGCCATTCTAGACGCCTCATAATTTAAAAGATTGAGAATAAGAAAAGTTAGCCGAGGAAGATCCATCCAAAGACATAAATCAATAAAAATGCCACATAGCCATTGCATCTCCAATAGAAATATTTGGTTTGCTTGAATGTAAAATTAAAATATTTTTGCATTAGGTTAAATGGCAAACTCATATTAAAATCATACTAAAAAATGGTCCCTCATCTAATAAAAGCGCTCAGGCTCACAATAACTCTCAATTGATGACAAAACTATAAGCACACGACACTTGATTGGTCTAAAAAAATATCAAAACAAACATCAACATCCAAAAAAAAAGGACTTTCATACCAACATGCTGTTCAAAATAATTTGCACAAACATGGATTATGTTCAAAATGGATTCTTTCTCCTTCTCCCATATCATCATCTTTCAGAAGAGGTTTCATTGTCACCCTATCAATTATAAGAAGATCACAAAATATTAGTATTCAAACGACCAACAATAAAATTAGAATGTGAAATTTTACATACCATTTGTGAGCTTCCTTGAGGTGGATGCTGCATTTGAAATTGTTGCATGAATACCCTTATTTTAGCACGTAATGAGTTGACCTCCTCTCTCAGATTTATTTTTTGACTTGAACTGCTTCCACCCCTACTCCTACCCTCGTTTGTGCTAAGGGGAAAATATCGTGTAGGAGTGACACCAAACCCTTGGGTTCTGACTCTGCCTAAGTGCTCAAGTCCCATAACTATATTGTATACCCTTTCATTAGCCTCCACATTCCCATCCTCTGGTGTCAGCCCGTCCTCAGCCAAAAGATTGCAACCTTGTATCCATGTTATAATAAATTTAATTAACTTTTGTTTTGCCGACCCCACGTAGTGGGATAAAGGCTTGATGTTGTTGTTGTTGTTTGTTTTAAATAAACAAAAAATAATAATGAATTATGTATAAAAAATTTATAGCTAGACTGAAATTACCCATGCTAAAAGTTTGTCCACTTGTTGCATCATAACATTGAACTCCATGTCATAATTCGCATAACTCTTGAATCAAAGGTTGAAGGTAAATATCAATAGCATTTCCCGTACTTTTTTCCCCAGGTATTACAGTTGATAGGATAAAAGAATCATGTTTCATTCCAACTCAAGGTGGCATATTATATGGAACTAGAAGTACGGGCCAAATACTATATATACTACTCATAATCTTGAATGGATTAAACCTATCACTAGCCAAACCAAGGCAAACATTATGTGAATCCTAAGCAAAATCAGGGTATTTAGAGTCAAAAGCTTTCCATCCTTCTCCATTTGCTGGATGTCGTAGCAAGTCATCTACATTTCTGCGTTTAGCATGCCAAAATCTCTTCAGCAGATTTCTTTGTTTTAAAAAATCTTTGGAGTCTTGGAATTAATGGAAAATATCTGGCAATTTTAGTTGACTTCATATGAGTTTTTTTCCCTCCATAAGTATTCTTTATTATAGTTGACCATCTTGATGCTCTACATGTGCAACATATATTCTAATCAAATCTATCTTTCCAAAATAACATACAATTACTAGGACATGCATCTATCTTTGTATATCCAAGATCGAATGTTTTCATTATCTTCTTCACTTCATATATATTTTTAGGCAACAACACCCCTTTAGGAAATGCATCGACCAATAACTCAAGTAGCTTATCAAAGGATCTTGTCGTCCAAGAATGTAAACACTTCAAACGAAATAAGTTCGATATAAAAGAAAGCTTTGAGAAGTTTTTACATCCAGGGTACAACTCAACTCCTGCATCCTGCATTGAATTTGTAAATTTCTCCCATGATCATTTTGTTCATTTGTATTGAACTCATTCTGCTCCATCGTTGGATTTTGAAATGGATCATTTGGACATAATATGTCTCTTAATAATCCATATGTATCATCTCTTCTTATATCTTCAGAAGGAGTTTCACCTTCCTTTAACTTTGATGTGGCACCATATACTCCATTCATTGCATATTCACCTATAAGACAATGCTCTTCCCCATGTCGATTCCATACAACATATCCAGGAAAAAATCCTTTGGAAATTAAATGGTCTTTCACATCTTTTATTGAATGGAAGTATCTATTAATGCATGACTTGCACAAACATAAAATTTTCTTTGATAAATTCTGGCATCGACTTACAAACTCTATGAAATTGTTTACACCATTTACATAATCACAACTCCACTTGGCTTTTGTAATCCAACTCTTATCCATATTAAGTGGAAAATGAGTTTCCAAATTACTGTTAAGAATAAAGATTCATTAGGTAACTCAAATTTTTATGCAACCATCATATAAATTGTATGAAAATGTGAACTAATAAATATGTACTTGGTAGAATGTTCATATTTTTTGCTTAGCATTGAGTATGTATAAACAAACAACACAACTCTCCCTACAATTATTAGTAATAGAAACTCACATAAACAGCAAAAAACAAATCCATGTAAAGAAAAAGTGAATTTAGCTAGCTATTATTGGAATGACGTGCGTATGCATATAAGCCTCATAACATAAACAAATGATTCAGTCTATGTTCACAATACTTTCTTCTTGGACTTAATAAAAAAGTATCTTGACTAAATTATAAAGCTACAAACAAGAGAAAATCATTTTAATATTATGCTTTTTATTTCAACATCATAACATAATAATAGGAGGGATGATTTCACTTCAAATATTTCTTATATAAGCCTACCGAGTTTGATATAATTACCTCAAAACCTCACATTTGTATATATTTACATAGAGCCACACAATTATATCAAGATGAAAATAACCATGATGCAGGACATATATGAAAATACGATTTAAATAAGGATGTTGCACGCTTGATGATTAAGAGCAAGTTAACTAAAGCTTTAGGGTGACTTAGACAAAGAAATAAAATACAAAGAGCTGTAACAAAAGCTTAGGCCAAGTCACTTGCGAAAAGTAAAAGCCACAAAATAATCAATTACTCTTGACGTTGCATGCGAGGTGAGTTTCAACAAGAAATCCCTAATCTAACATTAAGAGTAGTGCTATGAAGGATCTCTCACACAACTCCTAATAAATGCTAGGGTTTAGCGGGAAGATTTAACACAACATTTCATGAATCAATTAGAGCTACGATTGAGAACGTTTAAAAGATAAAGAATAGGAAGAGAGAACACCCAAATAAATATGCTGAACAAAGCTCCGGTGTGGTGTTTATGTGCTTGAGAGGAAGTAAACAACAACCTTTGATTCTTCTTGGTGTCTTTGGACAGCAATCTGATTTTAAAACCAGCGGAACAGCAATAGGAGATGGTTACAACTGCTGGACAGCAACTTTGACACTTGGGAAATTCTGGACAGCAATCTCTAACACTTGTCTAAACCTTGGGCAACTGTTATAGGCTGCTGGAGATTTCTTGAACGGCAATTTCAGACCTCCCAGGGTGCAGGACAGCAGTTGGTAATGGCATGGACAGCAAGACGAAAATCTGGAATTTTCTAGGCTATGTGCAGATTGTGCCCAGAAATCTGGACAGCACTCAAAAATCCAATAGAGGAAGAAAACCAAGAGGTGGAAGGCTTTGGGAAGACAGCTCAGGGCTGAGGAGAGTTACGGGATGATTGAGGACTTAATTCCAGGGAAGTTAATATGATAGCAGGAAAAAGGGGAAGGCCGGCCATGCATGAGAAATTTAATGGGGATTTGAATTCTTTCCAATCATGAGTGTGATTAATTTGGAAAGAGATTTAAAGGGAAACCTCTAAATAAATTCAGATTTGAGGTAATAGGAAAGTTCCCAAATTGAATCCTTCTTAATTTAGGAAAGGATTCAATATTCAAATAAATTTGAATTTGGAGTTTGAAAACTTTCCAAGTTTAAGAGGATCTAAATTAGGTAAGCTTCCAATTCTTTCCTTAGAGGAGTTTTGGGAGAGAAAAGGAAAGTAGATGGGAAAGGGGCCAGCGGCATGAGGGGGCAAGGGAGAGTTTATGGAAACATTTAATGCCTTCCTGATTTAAGGAATTAAATTTGGTAAGAGATATCTAATCCCAATTTAATTTAAAAATTCAAATAGTAAGGGATTTGAAAACTTTCTTAAAATAGGATTTGTATTTTAGGTAATAATTTCAAATTCAAATAGATTTGAATTTGTAATTATATGAGTTACCTAAAATATGTAGGGCTAATTTAGGAAAGTTGTAATATCAATTGATGAGGGAGGGGAAAGCAAAGTGGTAGCCGGTGGTTTGGAATAGGGCTTGTGGGTTGAATGGTTTGGTGGTGGGGGTTGGTCGGTGACAAGATGGATTGTGGTTAGGGAATCCAACGGCTAGGAGGTTGGGGATTGAATGGGGATGTTGGTGGCTTGATGGGGGAAGGAGGGGAAAGGAAAAAGAACGAAAGAAAAGTAAAGGAAGAAGAACCACGAACCCGGCCGTCTCTAAGGTTGGTGGGTGATCCGATTTCCCTCCCTAGGGATTTCTCCAAAGCTCTCTCTTAGAACTCTCAATTAGGAATGACCTTTCTTTATTAGGTTTAAATGAGAATTTGACTTTTAATAGAACACAATGGAGAAAAAGGATTCATGTAGCCGACCCCACGTAGTGGGATAAAGGCTTGATGTTGTTGTTGTTGTTGTTGTTGTCTCTCTTAGAACTCTCACAACTCTCCAAAGAACATATGTGCAAGAATTTTCGTATCATTCATTCATTAATCTCTCCAAAGGAAGAGGGTGGCTTTAATAGCCAAATACATGAAAGGGAAATAACAAAGACACAATTGCCCTTAGGGCATACATAAGACAAAGTCCTCAAGTGAGGGTAGAAAGGGAAAATGAACAATAATAAATAAAATACATAAAATAGATCAAAATAAATAGACACGATTGTACCCATAGATTTCTGATGTCCTCATCTTTCTCCCCGGGGAGAAAACTCGACTTCGTCCAATGGGTGTCTTGAGAACTCTCGTGCATCTAGGTCGGTCCGATGTAGCTCCTCGTGCTCTGACCATGTATCATCTGACTTTGGTTTACCTCTCCACCTAATCAAATACCCTTTTCGACCATCCTCTTTTGCAGAAATAATATCATCACTTAAAATCATGCCAACCTTCTCCGCTATAGGTATTTTAGAAACATTTGGGAGTGGAGGTAAGTTTGGGTTCTCACAAGGTGGGTTCACACAAGGCTCAAATTGAAGTGGATTTGGTGAATTACACTCCAGATCCTCATAGGCAACTAGATCTTTTATGTTAAAAGAGGGATTAATGTCTAATTCTATAGGCAGATCCACCCCGTAAGCATTGTCGTTGATTCTCTTGATTATTTTGAATGGCCCCACACTTTTGGCATGTAACTTCTTAACAGTTCGTTGTGGGAACCGTTCCGGACGAATCCGCACCATCACTGAGTCACCAACCTCTAAGGTTTTAAACCTTTTGTTTAAAATCAATAAGAAGCTTATAATTAATGTTGTTCTGCTCCTTTTTGCGTGCAATTTCCTTATGTAAACCATACAGATGCAATGCAAATGAGAATGCAAGAGACTCAGTGTGCATGATGATTGACATGGATTGTGGACTCAGACAAAGTTTTAAACGGAGGAAAATTTTGGACAAAAACACACACACACATACTGACTCACAGGCACACATAGATATGAATAAAGATGGATCAAACACAAAATAAGAGGACATAAGATTTTCATGTTTAAGGGAATGGGTGTAGGAGGAGCAATGAAGACATCCTTAGCCGAAAGAGTATCCCCATAGGGAGTTTTAGATAGGGTCATAGGTAGTCTCGTAGGGGTAGCAGGGTAATCTAGCAAAATTATCCCACTATGAGAGAGATGATCCTTAATAGGGAAGGACAAGAATATGGAGGACATAACGAAGGAATCATGAACATGATAAGACGATGGGTCCTGACTCACAACTAGAATGGGATAGCCCAAGGAGTCACCAGCAGGTATGGGACTCAAAAGATGGGGTAGAGTGTCCAGAATAGAAGTGGGCACAACAGATAGAGAGGTGACATGAAAATAAGGGCTAATACTCTCTCTAACTTTAAAGTCGGTACAAGGAATGGTGAGATAAGTTCGATCAAGATAGACACACTCTTTCAAATATAAGTCTAAAGGAGCAACTCCTAAAACAGATTCCAATAAAACAAGAGGATGTTCATCTCCCAAATTAGGTTCTGAATAATTCAGATTCAGATTACTATCTTCCGAATTTAATTTCAATATGCTCAAGGTCAGATCAGTTTCTTTTGGGGTCAAATTAATATCATCCGGACAGATCTTATCCAACGGGATATCCTTGATGAGATTAGGATTAGGATGGGTCTAATTCAATCAATTCAGTTTCATCATCAAAGAAATCCTCATCATCAATGATATCATTAGTATCCACGAAATGGATGCACTCAATTTTAGGTTCAAGGGGCATTTTCTGACTGGGATGGCTAGGAGTCAGCCCAAGTGGGGAGTTATATGGGACCGATCCAACAGAAGACCCAATAGAGGGTCGACCATCAAGGCTAGGTGGAAACCTACAGAGTGGGGCAACAACCCTGATGTTACTAAGGTATGGGTGGTCTTGACCACAGTGATGTCCACGGTTTGTCCCAACAAAAGAGGCAGGATGGTTTTCCAGATGAAGATCACTGGGTGTTGGGGTAAGGTGAGTGTAAGGAGGGAGAGGGAGATATTTTAACTCAAGTTCTCGTCTCATGCTTTTCCAATCAGAAATATGGTATTCACCACGAAACTCTCTATGATCTTCTACCCTCATCCAAAACTGACAAGCACGACCGTTTAGGCGAGCCTTAGCAATGTTCACCCGGTGGGACTTAGGAATATCATATGTTTCAAAATAGTCTTCCAACTGTCTAACACATTCCTTAAAGTAGTAAAGATCCGAGGAACCATCAAAGGTGGGCAGACGGTTATATGACTCTAAGTGAGGTTGTTGCGGCTTGGATTCATGACTAGGTTGATAAATAGAATGGGTAACCTTCCGACTGACATGATTGACCGACTGGTGCACATACCTAAAGCGGGGAATGTCAACATGTTTATCCTTCATCGTTTTAGTTATAGAGCCCACTATATTAACTAGGTTATCTAGCTTCTTTTGAAGCCCAATCGGGTCCATTGGACATAGCCTGGCAACACTTGGGATGAATCTAGATAGGGGGCAGCACTTGAAGCGAAGCTAGACTCTCCAAAATGTCACTAGAAGGTGCAGAAAATGAGTGGACAGCAAACTCAAAGTGGGATATCATGCTAAACTTCAGCTCACACAGGAAGTAGGTGAGTGGGTAAAGGATATAGGGATCCTAAGGTGCAAGGACAGCACAAAGATTTGCAATTGACATCTTTAAAACTTCCTAAAGTGTGCAGAAATTTACTGGACAGCAAAGTAATCAATGATTTGAAATGTTATATACAGTGATATGCATGCAATGATGACTAAGAATGATTATGTAGCTCCCTAGGATGATTTCTAGCATGTGTAGCCTATGCTAGCCATGCTCTGATACCAAATGATGCATGATATATATGAAAATACGATTTAAATAAGGATGTTGCACGTTTGATGATTAAGAGCAAGTTAACTAAAGCTTTAGGGTGACTTACACAGAAATAAAATACAAAGAGCGGTAACAAAAGCTTAGGCCAAGTCACTTTCGAAAAGTAAAAGCCACAAAATAATCAATTACTCTTGACGTTGCATACGAGGTGAGTTTCAACAAGAAATCTCTAATCTAACATTAAGAGTAGTGCTATGAAGAATCTCTCACACAACTCCTAATAAATGCTAGGGTTTAGTGGGTAAAGGATATAGGGATCCTAAGGTGCAAGGACATCACAAAGATTTGCAATTGACATCTTTAAAACTTCCTAAAGTGTGCAGAAATTTACTGGACAGCAAAGTAATCAATGATTTAAAATGTTATATACGGTGATATGCATGCAATGATGACTAAGAATGATTATGTAGCTCCCTAGGATGATTTCTAGCATGTGTAGCCTATGCTAGTCATGCTCTGATACCAAATGATGCATGATATACATGAAAATACGATTTAAATAAGGATGTTGCACGTTTGATGATTAAGAGCAAGTTAACTAAAGCTTTAGGGTGACTTACACAGAAATAAAATACAAAGAGAGGTAACAAAAGCTTAGGCCAAGTCACTTTCGAAAAGTAAAAGCCACAAAATAATCAATTACTCTTGACGTTGCATACGAGGTGAGTTTCAACAAGAAATCTCTAATCTAACATTAAGAGTAGTGCCATGAAGAATCTCTCACACAACTCCTAATAAATGCTAGGGTTTAGCGGGAAGATTTAACACAACTTTTCATGAATCAATTAGAGCTACGATTGAGAACGTTTAAAAGATAAAGAATAGGAAGAGAGATCACCCAAATAAATATGCTGAACAAAGCTCCGGTGTGGTGTTTATGTGCTTGAGAGGAAGTAGACAACAACCTTTGATTCTTCTTGGTGTCTTTGGACAGCAATCTGATTTTAAAACCAGCGGAACAGCAATAGGAGATGGTTACAACTGCTGGACAGTAACTTTGACACTTGGGAAATTCTTGACAGCAATCTCTAACACTTGTCTAAACCTTGGGCAACTGTTATAGGCTGCTGGAGACTTCTTGAACGGCAATTTCAGACCTCCCAGGGTGCAGGACAGCAGTTGGTAATGGCATGGACAGCAAGATGAAAATCTGGAATTTCCTAGGCTATGTGCAGATTGTGCCCAGAAATCTGGACAGCACTCAAAAATCCAATAGAGGAAGAAAACCAAGAGGTGGAAGGCTCGGGGAAGACAGCCAGTGCTGAGGAGAGTTACGGGATGATTGAGGACTTAATTTCAGGGAAATTAATATGATAGCAGGAAAAAGGGGAAGGCCGGCCATGCATGAGAAATTTAATGGGGATTTGAATTCTTTCCAATCATGGGTGTGATTTTGATTGGAAAGAGATTTAAAGGGAAACCTCTAAATAAACAGATTTGGGATAATAGGAAAGTTCCCAAATTGAATCCTTCTTAATTTAGAAAAGGATTCGATATTCAAATAAATTTGAATTTTGAGTTTGAAAACTTTCCAAATTTAAGAGGATCTAAATTAGGTAAGCTTCCAATTCTTTCCTTAGAGGAGTTTTGGGAGAGAAAAGGAAAGTAGATGGGAAAGGGGCCAGCAACATGAGGGGGCAAGGGAGAGTTTATGGAAACATTTAATGCCTTCCTGATTTATGGAATTAAATTTGGGAAGAAATATCTCATCCCAATTTAATAAAAAATTCAAATAGGAAGGGATTTGAAAACTTTCCTAAAATAGGATTTGTATTTTAGGTAATAATTTCAAATTCAAATAGATTTGAATTTGTAATTATATGAGCTACCTAAAATATGTAGGGCTAATTTAGGAAAGTTGTAATGTCAATTGATGAGGGAGGGGAAAGCAAAGTGGTGGCCGGCGTTTTGGAATAGGACTTGTGGGTTGAATGGTTTGGTGGTGGGGGTTGGTCGGTGACAAGATGGATTGTGGTTAGGGAATCCGACGGCTAGGAGGTTGGGGATTGAATGGGGATGTTGGTGGCTTGATGGGAGGAGGAGGAAGGGAAGGGAAAAAGAACGAAAGAAAGGTAAAGAAAGAAGAACCACGAACCCGGCCGCCTCCAAGGTTGGTGGGTGATCCGATTTCCCTCCCTAGGGATTTCTCCAAAGCTCTCTCCTAGAACTCTCACAACTCTCCAAAGAACACATGTGCAGGAATTTTCTTATCATTCATTCATTAACCTCTCCAAAGGAAGAGGGTGGCTTTAAATAGCCAAATACATGAAAAGGAAATAACAAAGACACAATTGCCCCTAGGGCATACATAAGACAAAGCCCTCAAGTGAGGGTAGAAAGGGAAAATGAACAATAATAAATCAAATACATAAAATAGATCAAAATAAATAGGCACGATCATAGCCGTAGATTTCTGATGTCTTCATCAAACCATTTATATTAAAATGGATCAACAAATCGGTAATATGCTGCTTTTTCTAAAATCATAATATAATGATAATAAATGAACTAGTAAAGAGCAGCCAATGTAAGAAAATCTCCTTTTTATGATTTTGAAACCAAAAAAGGAAACTATATAAATTGGAATCAAGACAAATGTATTCCATAATTTATTCAATATAAAATACTTTATATTTTCTATGCCCTAGCTTTCTAGAAGTTAAATACCTCAAAACCTCACATTTTTGTCATCTTTATTCATATATAATATCTCTCCCATCACATCCCAAAGTAAAATAACTAGAAGAATAATGCTTTTATATTCAGCTTCTAACATTGAAACCAAATTCTCATTTAATTACTGACACAAGTTGCATTCACAATAGTGATTTACCTCTGCATTGTAAGGTATTTGTGCCACACATGAACTTAAGTTGAAGGGTCCCCTCCTAAGATCTAATGTAACTTTTAAAGCTGCATGGGATTTCCTTCCCTTTATTGTGAGCAGTCCAGCATAAAACACTATCAATAAAGAATGGAGAAGGTGGAGTTGAAGTGTAGCCTCTTAAAAGCTTCTAACGACTGTCTCCTTCCTGTTGTTAGTTATGCCATTTTCAATCAAATAATTTGGATTAGATCAATCAAGGTTACTTGCAATCTAATGTAAGAATCTCCCAAATCATAAGTTATCTAAAAAGAAAGAGAAAAAAATTTCTCTATTTGGAAAGTTTCATAGCATACTTGATGTCTTAAGAATTATATAAGGCTAGCAGATTAGAGGAAATTCAGTTGAGATATCACTGTTACTTAGTTTTATACTGAAAAATCTGCCCTTCCTTTTCTTCTTTTCGGATTTTAGAGGTGAATGTAAAGAAATAAGAAAAAGAAGAAGTGTATGAAGAAGAAGAATGAGAAAAAGAGAAAAGGAAGAAGGGGAAGAGACTCATGTACAGTGCGAAAGGGTCGGCTAGGATGGTCTTCGCTTGCGACGCTCGACGGTGTGCTCCCAGACGAACGAAGAGGGGAAGAGGGCCGAGCTTCGAATCGCGTGAGATTGAGATCGAATTAGGACTTCGTTTTAAGAGGCAATGCCCGGCGGTTTGAACCGGTGTACATTGCACCGGTTAAAACCAGTGTTATTTGTACCTTTAAAACTGATGCAAAATCTAGGTTTTGGCAACGGTTTCAAAACCGCTTCTAACATGCAACACGAAAAATACTGTTTTTTTGGTAGTGTAGTTTGGACAAAAAGTGATATTCTTTCAAGAGTCTGATTAAGTAGCGAATAAGAATTATCTGTGAATTTTTCCCTGATTAAGGACTTGTATTTTTTATTTGAGATTTTTCACGAGCTTAAGCCTAATAGTTAATTATCCTATATCTTGATTAATGGTCAGTGCCTCCTTATGGCCAACTATTGTTTTGTCTATTTTATTTAGCTGCGACTTTAAATTAGCTGCCTTGATGCTCTTTTCTACTAGATTAGGTTATTTTGGTGCCTGCGTACATTTTGGTTTTATATGTGCAGTTTATCTTTAGCTTTGTTTTCTAGCCTTTTGGGCTATGTCCTATTCTTATTCTGTGTTTAAATTAGCTAGCTTAAATATGCTCTATCCCTTCACAATAGCCTCATATAATTATTGTTTATTTCATCTCCATTCCACCTCTGGCATGCAGAATCTGATACAAGAAAACTTAATGGCTTATTTTCCTTGATTTTCCAGTGTAGAAATGGACATATTGCATGTTCCTATTGCTGTCCTAAACTCTTAAACAAATGTCACTTATGCTGTGAACCTATCGGTAGCCACCGATGCCTTGCACTTGAGAAAGTTGTCGAATCCATTACCAGCCCATGCCAGTATGCTAATTACGGATGCAAAGCTATTCTATCCTTTGCTGAGAAAGCTTCCCATGAAGAAGCCTGTAGCCATGCTGCCCTCTTCTGCCCAATTAGTAATTGCACCTTCTCTGGCTCAAAGAGTCTTCTCTGTACTCATACCAAACGTATGCACGGCAACATTTCAAAGAACTTCTGCTATGATCAACCTTTCTTGGTTGTTTTGGAGAAGCTTCAACCTTTAATGGTTCTGCTTGGGGAGGACAGCCATTTCTTCCTCCTCTTAAACAATTATGAGATCTTCTTCCCTGGGAATGTGCTCTCTGTTATCTGCATGGCTTCAGACAATACCGAGTATGACTTCTCATGCGAGCTCAAGGTGAAAACCAGGGAAAGCTCGCTTAGGCTTAGGACCTCAGTTGAGAAGGTCAAGAAGTGGAATGGAGTTCATCCTCGCAAGGCTTTCCTTGTGGTTCCAGACGGTTTCGATACCACCGATGCTCGATTACGCATAAATGTTTGCATTAATAAATCATTATCATCAGGTGGTAGCACAAGCCTGTCTTGATTTCCGTTTCACTTTCTACTTATTATTTGTAAAAAGCATTTGCATATATATATAATGTGTATGTTGTAATGAATATTAAAAGGTGGTTGTATTTTAAATATTAGAATTTCCTCCAAAGAAGAGGAGAGTTGGTGGCCGGCCTCACCCTTAAAAGGAATTTGGTGATTCCTTCTTACCTTGATATTTTGGTGTGTGGGAAGTGCTCTGTCCTCTCAAAACTATTGTAGACTCTTCCACACTTATTACCTCACACCCTCCAAACAATTTTCCATCTAATTCCTCATAAAATCCACTCAAAAAGCCAAGAAGGGCTCTCATCCGAAGCTTGGTTCAATCCAACCTAGGTTGGTTATGTACCTTTTTTGACCTTCCAAACTCCTTGAAAAATTATTTAATATTTTCAAATTAATATAGACATAATTCTCTTAAATAAAAGCTTGATGTTGTTGTTGTATTTAATTTTATGTGTAGTATAGTTGTGTCAGCTAGTTGCCTCTACTTTCAATTGCATAACTATTCACTTTTTTATTCATGTTATCTTCAAGTTTATGGAGCAACTGTCATTTTTCCCTTTTCACCCCCTTTCCAAACATTTTTAGATATATATGTATAAAAATGTCATCTCTTTTGATATGTATTACCCTTATTTAACATGTATAGAAATGTATATAAATTTGTATGTATGCCAAAGTAGTAGGGTTTATAAGGGTAAACTTTTGTACATAATTCAACAATCCTAATTCATAAAGTCATTCATGTGCAACATCCACAACATCATTTTGAAGCATTCATTTTTCTATATCAATTTATATTGAAGTCAATATACCATCTAAAATACTTAAAATAACATATTTCAAAAAATATCCCGTGAAAATTTAGATCATAAACACTAATATGATTAGAATAATATAATCTACAAGAAATTAAAAGTTACACAGCAAAAAGTTTAAAAAACTTGATAGATTTGAGTTTCTCTAAAGTTCGACCAAATAAAATACAAGAATTCGCATAAGAGCGATAAAATTGAAATTTGAAGTAGAGTGCTGATAGCCTATTTTGAGCAAGATAATTTTTTTAATTGGCATAATAGACAAAATTTGCTCCAAGACCCTAAACCCTACAAGATAATTTTTTGAAAATCAATAATTGCCAAATAAATATGTAAGTTTTATTATATATAAATCATGTTACTACATGTAGATCCAAATATTATAAAAGTGATCATTATAGCTAACACCTATCGAATCCTATAAAGTTGTAACCAAAAATATTAAAACATTATAGCTAACACCTATCATTATAACAACACCGTTTTACTTGCATTTTTTTTATTATCATAATCATCATATATTAATATTTCGTTTGGGATGTTTTTTTACTGCTTTTTGAATAAGCTTTCTAATACAAAAATTTGTAAACTTAGAAAATTTTGTACTAAAAAATTGTTTTAAAAATCAGTAAGAAAGCGTCCCAAATGAAACATAAATCTTTCAACTAGAAAATAATAATAAAAATTATTGCAGTGATTTATATTCCGCCAAATAGGAAATGACATAAACAACAACCCTTAAAATCTTAGTAAATTAAAAATAATGAAAATTATCACTCTCAATACTATACAATAAGAGAAATCATTATAATTTAATAAGGAAAGAAAAGTAAAAAATTTTCACATTTGATTTAGGTTTTGTTTGTGATGAATTTTTTAATGCTTTGTAAAAAAATTTTTTTTTAAAAAAATTAAAACTCTGTAGAAAGCAGATTTCTAATACAAATTAAAAAAAAAATGATCAAATATAAATGATTAAAATCTAAAAAATAAAATAATAACAAAATGATCAGAAAGGAAGCCTTGAAGTAAAGCCCGCAGCTCATAAAATCAAGAGTTGATTAAAAAACTTAAAAGAAAATTATGGCCATTAATGCGGTAAAAAGTGTAAAGCAACAAGGAAGGGGTTGCACACAGCACATGGAGGCCGAGCTGGTCCCCCCAATAGGCCTCAGAACCCTAACTCCAAATTTGCCAGCTCTATTCCAACCGTCTTCTCTCTCGCTTTTTCAATCTCCCATATCCTCAAATTCAAAGTTTTTTACTTTCGAACAAAAATAATTAATTTCAGAATACTAATATTATTTTTAAAATGTTTTTAACAATTAAAATTACTATCATTCATAAATTGAAAGTTTTCTTTAAATAAAATATATATATATAATTTTTTTGGAAAGTTAAAAATTATTTAACCCTTTAAAAAATAAAGAAAATTTTAAACTACCAACAGTTTAACCGTAATTTTTATTAAAAAAAAAAAAACTGATTTCATGCATAAAATAGAACAGTTTAATTGTATCTTTTTTTAAACGATGGAAAATAAATTATAAAGCCCAAATTTATATAACTAAAAAAAGTAACATTTTTTTCTTAGTTTAAGAACAAGGACGTGGAGGTTTTTTTTTTTTTGGGATTTTTACATATCTAACACTTAAAACAAGCCTATTTACCTATTTAACACCTAAACTTTCATATTTACCTCTATACCACCTTCAAACCCTTATTCTCATCAAAAATAACATTCCGTCACCTCCCCGTCGCCTCCCGTCAACACAAAATCGCGAAAAAGGGCGGGAACCTACTGCAGCTTCTTCTCTTGACGTGAATCGCACCGTTCGCGACTGCTTGGCGAACTTCTCTCTGAATCGTTAGCGAATCCAACCTTCTCCTCTTATTCAGCTTCGGCATCTGATACAGGCATGAAAAACTTCGCGTCGGGTTCAGTTCGTATAGTTTGGTTCTGTTATTTTTAAATTTTTTTCCCTTCTCCATCGCACAATTGGTGCCTTCTGCACTTGAATTAGTGACAAAATAGGTTCTGAACTAACTGACGAAATATGCGAAACAGAAAAGCTTCTATGGACCTTAGCCGAAATATGATTCCTCTGCTCTGTTTTTATTAATCTTTAGTTATATTAGTGGAGTGCAACAATGTGTTTTATGGACCTTAGCCGAAACAGTTAATCTGTTTTATCATATAAAGTTGTTTTATCATTTAAAACTATTTAATAGAATCCCTTTTTAATTTTATTTACAGATATGGAGTGCAACAATGTGTGCTCTATTCTTTTCAAATATGGAGGATACTGGACTGAGGTGAAGGGCCAAAATAGGATGAAATATGTCGGTGGAAATCAGAAAACTTTGAAATTTGATAGAAGTCACATTAATTTGTTGTTATTGAAAGAACAAACCGAAGCAATTTGCCAGTTCGAAAGCAACATTTTCAAACCATATTAGGAACCACTACAACACGAATAATATGGTTGAATCCCTTAACTCTTGGGTAGAGGAGGCAAGAAGTAAGCCTGTTGTTGATCTGATTGATATGATTCGTGGTATGTTGATGGAACAACGTGCTCATCGAAAGTCAAATGCTGTTTCTTGGAGAGGTCCTCTTGTTCCTTGTGTGGATGAATACATTAGAGATGTTACAACTAGAAAAGAGCACTTCATTATAAGACAATCATCTGCAACCAAAGCTGAGGTTGAAGGGCTATCTGAGCGACATGAAGTTGACATAGAGAATCATACGTGCACTTGTGGTTTTTGGCAGATTGCAGGCTTACCATGTATACATGTTGCAGCGTTTGTAGGAAGTAAGCATCACACTTTGTGGCACACATATGTGGACGAGCTATATTATAGTTATAGGTATGTAGTCTTACTTCATTAAAAGCTTTGTTCATTTTTTAAATCTAAACAACAGTATTTTATGAAGATACAGAATGGCATATGAAGGAGCCATATCAACATTGCCAGGGAAAGAGCAGTGGACCTTATTACCTGATAACCAGTTTGTTTTCCCACCTGTTACAATTAGGCCACGTGGTAGACCCAAGAAAAGACGCATTAAAAGCTTCTTGGAAGGTTCACAGAAATAAAAAACAACTCATAGATGTGGTCGATGTAATTCTTGGGGTCATCATAGAAGCACCTGTAAGGAACCTATAAGATTTGAGGGAGAAGATATTCAAACTGATGTTTCTACAAAATTACCCATTAGGCGTGCCAGTTATAATTCTGGTCCCGAGTGAAAAGCTGCATTGCTGATTTTTGTATGGGTTTAAAGCCAAAGACTTATAATTTTGCTGTTTTTTGAAAAACTGCATTAACTTTAAGTGCTGTTTTTTTGTTCTGATATTGGTCTTAAGATTCTGTTTTGAAAAACTCCATTAATTTCAGCTGTAATTTGTGCTGTTTTGAAAAAAACTGCATTTTATTATTATTCTGTTTTGAAAAACTGCATTAATTTCAGCTGAAACAGAAGCAGTAATTTGTGCTCCCGTGATGAAAACTGCAGAAGCAATGTTTTCAGCTGGTAGAAAGCTTCGTCGGCAATGTGCACCCGCGATGCCAACTGCAGAAGCAGCTATCTAATATTTCAACATTCTCTATTAATCCTAATTCCATTCAAACAGCCACCTCTGAATTTGCCACTACTTAGCAAGATTCTTTTCCTCTCAATCGGTATTGGCCTTCTATCACCAGTTGATGATAACTACAAATGGGTGCCGACATTGAGGTCAGAGTTATTGAATAGGAATCCTGGTTCACATATAACATACCAATGTGACAAACAAAATGGCTCATTTAAGAGGTTTTTTGTTAGCTTCAAGGTTTGCATTGATGGTTTCCTTGCCGGTTGTCGATATTTAATTGGCATTGATGCTTGCCATCTAAAATCAAAATATTTAGGCGTCCTCCTTTCTGCTAATTCGTTGGATGGGAATAATGGTTTATTTAATATTGCATTTGCCGTTGCTGAATCTGAATCGAAGAAGAGTTGGGAGTGGTTTCTTATGAATTTGTCCCAATCTTTTGATGTTCATATAGAACATTTAGCATTTATTTCAGATATGGAGAAAGGGCTTGGTGAAGCAATTAAAACTATCTTTCCTCATGCCGAGCACATAGTATGTATGCGACACCTTTGGAAAAATCTTAAAAGACTTTTTCGTTGTGATGATAGTCACAGTTTGCAAAAATTGGTATGGACTGCTGCTAATTGTTATAGCCCACATGAGTTTAACTCGAAGTTACAACAAATATTTAACATTAATCCACAAGTTCATTCATACTTGACATCATTATCCCATAAATGGTCGAAAGCAACATAATTTTTATTTGTAATACTACCAACATAATACTACCAACATGATTTCATTGATTGTCAAAATATTTACATTGAGTCAAAGTCACATTTATGCATAATGACCTTTATTTACAATGAACGCTACAATAACATTAAGGAAAATCACTATAACCAACATAATTTTTATTTGTAACAGCTCGGCTCTAATTGAAGCAATATGCGATGCACTGCTTCCAACAACATTTGAACTTCGAAAATTGCTATCATACGTCAATTCATTAACTTCATCACACCATCGAAAGTAATGGCAATCGTCTTCTGTTCTATTTCGGGAGCATCTGTAGAATCTTCTCCCTCTGCTACGAGATTGGTAAGATGTAAATATCTTGCATTGTAAGTTGCAATGACAATATATTTGATTACTAAAGTTTCGGATTGGTGTTGCCGAGGAACTCGAACTCATTGTAGATTGCCTCCGTAATGTCCACCTTCAAAAAAAAAATGAAACAGAAAAATCAGAAATTCAAAAAAATATACTTTGGCATTAAGATCGGAAACAACTAATATGCATTTGTTGTTTCCGATCTTGGCATTAAGATCGGAACAAAAATAGACTTTGGCATATGCTCAGTCTGTTGTTAAGATCGCAGAAGTTCAAAAAAACTGAAACAGAAAAATCAGAAATTAGACTTTGGCATTTCATCAAACAACTAATATGCATCTCTAAATTTACAAACTCAACATCATGAATGAATATTTGAGTAGTTCACCCTAAACAACTAATGAAGAAGATCACCATCAACAATGAGATTGTTTATAAATCTATTAAAAAATGAAAACGAATGAACAAGAAAAAAACTGTCACAGTGCCGACCTAAGTCACCCGAACTCAGACTCCCGAACTGTAAGAAGGATAAAATCAGGAGAAGCCGAACTTGCCTGCGGACTTCGAAGAGGCGGCGAACGGGCGGAGAATTTCCTGAAGTGGTGACCCTAAACCCTAAACGAAGCGAACGGGATGAACGGAGCGAACGGGATGAACGGGGCGAACGTCCGAAAACGGAGTGGTATAATTGATTTAAAATGAGCGGTTCAGGTGGTATATTAGTAAATAGATTAGTTTAGATGTTAAATTTGTATTTTAAACATTTTTAGGTGTTAGGTATGTAAAAATCCCTTTTTTTTTTTTTCTTTTCCAGCTATTACTACCATTGCCATTATTACCTACTTCGGCGTCTTATTGTAGCCTGCATAGTGTAAACGAACCCTTCAGTTCCTTCTTCTTCTTCTCCTTCTCCTTCTTCTCCGGAATTTCCTCTCTCTTGTCATTTCGGTTCTTTCTCATTATCTCCGCTTCTCCTCCTTTTGTGGGAAGCCGAAGCAGAGACAGAGAAAGGATGCTCCTCGGATTCTCTTTTTGGCCTTTTGTTTCTTCTTCAGCGCTCTTCTTTATTTGCTGCTTGTGAAAGCTTTCAGATTACTTATATTTGTTCTGCTATTTTTCAACTTCGTCTTGTCTGAAAACACTGCTTCTTTCATCTTGCATTCCTTTCTATGGCTGAATCCGCCATTCGAAGAAACATTTCAACTCAAGTTCTTTTCCTTTTCCCGCTCCTATCTCTCTTATACTTATCAGGGGGAGAGATGGCAATGGCTCCTATGGAGAAGACAGAGAAAGAAGCTCTGTATTTGGCCATTCAGGGTTTTCTTGGTAATTGGTGGAATGGCTCAGATCTTTATCCCGACCCCTGCGGTTGGACACCTATTCAGGTTTCTTCGTTATTTCTGTTAATTAATACCTTACTTTCAAATGTTGTATTTGCTGATATTTTATATTTCATTTATTTTGCTATAAAACTTTGCCAGTTCTTTAATATGATCTCTCCAAGTTTAGACCACCTTGATAGAAATTATATCGCTTATATTCAAGAACAAAATTGATAGGGGGTGCTAGCTTCATCAAGTCTATGTGAAGATCTGAGAATGCGAGTGGAAACATCTCACATCATTTATTTCTTTATTTAATGCTCTTAGCTTAATTTCAGTTTGTAGGAGCAATGAGCTGTGGTGCAGTTCTTCCTACTTTCTACTATTGCCTATGAACTTTTCATTTAAAGAACGATTACTGTTCATAGTAAGAAAAGAAAATTTATTTCTTATTAGTACATGCAAAATGGTAGAATTTAACTTATTCTGTGGCGGAATTTTCAGTCTTTGGAGTCAGATGTTAGCCTTAGATGGTTTGGTCACATAAAACGACGAACATAAAAAGATTTGATTAGAAAATATTAGAAATGATCTTTCTTTATTAGATTTAAACGAGAATTTGACTTTTAATAGGACGCAATGGAGAAAGAGGATTCATGTAGCCGACCCCACGTAGTGGGATAAAAGCTTGATATTGTTGTTGTTGTTGTTGGAGTCAGATGTTATTGTTCACTTAGGACAAGATTCTTCATGCTTATTAATTAGTTGGTGATCTAATTTGTTCTTCTTTAGTTTTCTTAATGGTTTTAAAGAATGAAATGTTGAATTTTTACCCTTTCATTTATATTTAGACAGCAAAATGACCAAATCTCAATAACAGGGGGTATCTTGTGATCTATTTGATGACCTCTGGTACATAACCATCCTAAGTATCGGGCCAGTCCTGGAGAACTCACTTGACTGCTCTCCAAACTCAAGGTTCACTCGATCCCTCTTCGAGCTCAAGCATTTGAAGAGTCTTTCCTTTTTTAATTGTTTCTCTGCCAATCAATCCATCACTTTACCATCAAATGGCTGGGATAAGCTAGCTGTTAGCTTAGAAATCTTGGAATTCAGATCAAATAAAGGACTGGTTGGAGAAATCCCGATCGAGGTTTTTAGTCTCACAAATCTGCAGTCTTTGGTGCTAATGCAGACTGGACTTTTTGGAAAATTGCCTGACGAAATTGACAATTTGATCAACCTGAAGAGGCTTTCACTCGCTGGTAATAGATTCATGGGGTCATTACCGAATTCTTTTGGAAAAAATATGAATGAGCTCTTGATACTTGACCTTAGCAGTAACTCACTCTCTGGTTCCATCCCGTCATCAATCGGTGGTCTTACTTCACTGCTAAAGCTGGATATAAGCAACAATCTATTCAGTGGAAGCTTACATCCAGAGCTTGCTTCTCTGAAGAATCTCACTCTTCTGGATTTAAGGAACAACTGTTTGAGTGGTGGGTGGGTTCAGTCCCTTCAAGGTATGTTCTCTCTCCAAGATATGCTTCTGTCAAACAACCCATTGGGTGGAAATCTTGTAGACTTTGGGTGGGAAAAACTGCAAAATCTCTCAAATTTGGACCTGTCAAATACGGGAATCACGGGAGTGATTCCAGAATCCATTGCTGGGTTGAGGAGATTAAGGTTTCTTGCATTGGACAACAACCATCTTTCTGGAAAAGTTTCTCCTAAGCTTGCAGATTTGCCTGATCTGAATGTTCTCTATCTGAGTGGGAACAATTTCACAGGAGAGCTTGACTTCTCAGAGGAGTTCTTTGAAAGAATGGGGAGGAGGTTTACAGCTTGGAATAACAGAAATCTATGTTATAGAGCCGGAAGATTTGTTCCTTTTGGTGTGGAGTTGTGCAGGGAAGAGGGCGTTGCAGTTCAGAACTCGAAGAATAAGTTTGGTGTGGGATCCCAAGATCCAGAATCAGGCTTCGTGGCTTCATTTGGGCTCCAAACTTGTTCATCCAGTAATGAGAACTTGGCTGTCATTCTTATACAAGTGATAGTGACTATTTTTCTTCTGTTACAACGCTTGTAAATGGAAAACAAGAGACGAGTAGTGTGCGGTCCTGCATGTTAGAAATATATTTTCTGAGTCCAAATGCTTTCTTCTTTGAACACCTAAAATCTAGCAACATCTCTTGTTGCTTCCATTGAAAGACAAAAGTTAAAGAGAAAATATAACTCAATGCTCATGAAGAGACAAGAAAGCCTTTTACTCGATTGGAAATAGAGAATTAGTAACACAATAAGACAAGACAAAGAAACCTCTCTTGTTCATGGGTAATAGAGAAACTTATAGCAGTTCTATTCAAAGCAAGCAATATGATACTTACAGTACAACTAGTTAGGTAATCAATGTTCACTTGAAGACATGAAAGTAGCACTCCTAGCACAATCCATGGAGTAATCAACCTGCACGGACATCGACCTAGCACGTCTGCGAGCTTCGTCTTTTTTCCGCAGCCCATCCAGAGAACTACTCTTCGCTATTTCGCGACTCCCTCCATCATTTCAGCTTTGACTTGCTTCCTATCGATATTTCGCAACTCCCTCCATCATTTAGTCTGTGCTCAAATCTCATTGAAGATTTGTAAAACGCATCCACTTCTTAAACACTGTAGGACAGCTAACATAACTTAAATGGGGAATTGCGCCTTCGCCGGTCTAGGGCGCGATGACGCTTCCTTGTTGTCGATCAAAGTAGTCATTTCTGACGGCGGCATAATGGAGCTCGTCGGGCCGGTGTCTGCCAAAAGCATCATAGCCTCCTTCCCCTAAGCCATCATCTTCCCAACCCGCGACCTTCTCATCTCATCTCCTACACACAGATGGGCGCACTAACCACATGATCCACCGCCCTTCTCCCCTCTGTTGTCGCATCGTATCATGTGAATTTTGACCACCATGTTGTTGTCTTCTTCCCACGGCCGAAGCCAAAAGCGGAAGAACCAGCGATGGCAACGGCAGTGTGGAATGTGACATACATTAATATAGATATAACAACTAAAAATTTTCAATTTGACAATCCCAATCTCTCTCACACACAACTCTCCTTCGCCTATTGGTTGAGAGCTTAGGCTTCCAACTAAGAGATTCAGGATTCAGAGTCTATGTATATGCGTTGTGTGTGTGAGTTTGCCTTAAATGACCTAAATGTCCAAAAAAAAAAAAAACGAACAACCCCATCTCTTACTAGCTATTAATCTCTTATCGCAAAGAACAATTAACAAATTTGTGTATGCCTACAATTAATTTTTTATTTTAAATTTTTTGCTTATTGTAAAGATGCAAAATTATTTAGTTTCATAATTTATATTATATTATTGACTATCTTTTTAGTTTTCAATCTTTAGAGTATAAATTTTTACATAAGTAAACTTTACTTTAAAAATAATAATCACATATACTTAAATTACATAAATGGGTAGTTTAGTCTTTCATAGTAAAATTGCTAAAGCTAAACACCTAAACAAACAATTAATATATATTTTTAACTTTTAATAAGCACTTAAAAAAATATTACTCAAACAACATCTCATTATTGAAACTCTATTTTATTAAACTCCTCCTCAGCATCAATTTTTAAAATTGCATTTTATATAAGCAAGAACCAATCAAACGAAGCATGAGTTAACTAACAACTACATTAATAAGATAATAATCAAGGCATTAAATTTTATTCATATGTTATATAATAATTAAACTAAATATAATAAATTAATTACTTAATTAATATTGATACATCATAAAAAATTATCTTGTTCATGCATGAATTTCGAAGCAAATTTAAATTTGAAACTTTCAAAATTAAATTCAGGACCATATGAACTCTAATATGAGTAAACTTATAGTCAAATTGAATGTCCTAACAATGTGAACGAAATATATCAAAATGAGTCTAACATGAGCCAAAATGGGCCCAAATAACTAGCTTGAAGCATATTGGGAAGCTTTAGAATATTAATTGGGTGGCCAAATGATATCCAAATATAGCAAGCTTATAGTTGAATTGAGCGGCCCGACGAGACAAATCCAAAAAACTCAAGATTGCTTAATACTGACATTATTAAGACACTTAAATGTTATACAAATGCTCCATGATCGAGTGAAATAACATTGGTTGTCCAATTGAGAAGTTCGAATTGGCTCTGGATCTTCTTCATATTTATTGAGGAAGTTTAACACTTCTTGAAACAGAGAATAAGAACAAGACAGGAAATGAGCTTTGTATTTCTTGCTTAATCAATTACATACATGACAGATATATATAGAGTTTAGAAAGTATAGAGGTACACGTGTCAAGCGGTAATAGGAAGTAAGAACAGCTATTTAAGTTGTCTACTCTAACATTCCCCCGCAAACTGACGAGTAAGTGTTAACAGTCAGTTTGGACCGAAGAAATTTGAACCGATTTGTAGATAACGGTTTTGTGAGAATGTCCGCAAGCTGATCTATTGTACTGACCGGACGCAGGTTGATATGCTTTTGTTGTATATGATCTCGAACAAATCGTTGATCGATTTCTATATGCTTTGTTCTAGCATGGAAGATCGGGTTGTTCGCCAAAGCTATCGTAGACATGTTGTCACAGAATATGTCTACTGGATCGGAGACGATAATACGGAAATCCAAAAGTAATCGGCGGATCCAAATCGTGTCTGCCGTGGCTGCTGCCAAGGCACGATATTCTGATTCTGTTGACGATATAGAGACGGTAGATTGCTTTTTGACTGTCCATGAGACTAGTGTATTGTCCAGGAAAGAGCAATAGCCAGAAGTCGACTTCCGGGTTATTGGATCAGACGCCCAGTCGGCGTCCGAGAATGTGCGG
>NW_021319101.1:0-4166 GCF_001605985.2 Dendrobium catenatum | reverse complement strand
AAGTAAGAACAGCTATTTAAGTTGTCTACTCTAACATTTATGAGTCATGTCACTCCCAAAATCTATAAATAGACCTTCACTGTTTACATGAGGGGGATGCTTTGGGGGAGGGGCTTGGACCTCGACTAGAGGTTCAAAAAGGTTTTAGAACTTAAAGAATCCCGGAGCTCCACCCAAACACCACAGGAAGCAAACCTTCACCGCCTAGCCATCACCACCATACTTTCACCAGCTAATCATCATCTTATGTCAACCCGCACACCGCCACTAGGCCTTTTCTCATCCATCATTATAGGACCTCGGTTTGGCCCCCATCATCGAGCTTCTTTCACCCACCGATTAAGGTATCACTGATTTCTATCGCCCGACTACAGTTCCTCCTAACACCATTACCTAAGTTTTGTACCTTTGAGCATCGTCCCTCGACTATGATCCCGCCAATCTTTGTTTCCTAACTACGATCCTCAGACTACCATCACATGACTATTGCTCCTTCCGACCTCTGTGGCTCATTGATTACAGTCCTTTGACATTATTTGCCTGACTACGATCCTTCCAACCTTTATCACCCGTCGATCATAATCCTTGGACCACTATTATCCGATTATGGTCCCTCCAACCTCTATCACTTGACTATGGTTCTTATGGGAGCTATGTAGTGAACTTTTGAATTGTATAAAAATCTAGGGCTTTATTACCCCTAAACAATGCTTAGATTTTCTTTGATATAAATAATAACAAAACTTACTTAATATACCTAAGTATATATGTCTAATCAAGTAATAAAATGATATAATAGAGTGTCGAAACTACATGAATGTATGATTTACATGCAACAAACAACTATTATTTAGTAGAGGGGCGCCAAACAAATGGCTTGTACACATGAGCAGTAGGAAACTAAAGAAAATAAAAAATTTCAGCAAAGGGACTCCTTCGAAACCTTCCCACTGATGCCTCATTAAAATCAGAGGTATAGTGGTTATGCCTCTAATAGAAGGTGATATATATTTACTATATTGAGCACTATGTCCCTTCGACCACCGTTGTTCGACTACTGTTCTACTGACTAAACAAACATGCTATTGATCTCTTAAGAACAACTCTCATATCATTGAGTTCTTCTTACTCCAACTATATATAATGTACTCTATAAGATATATATTTACTATATTGAGCTAATGACAAACAATAGCGTAATCATTTTAATTGGTTCATGTCCTGTGGTTTTTTGCTTTCCTAAGTTTTCCACATAAAAAAAAAATCTAATGTTTGTCATCATTGTTGTACCCCTCTCTCTTATCTGTATGTACTCTAAATCTTCGTACAAAGTTAAGATGTTAAACTCTGTATTTTTGTATCGACATAAATATTCAAGCATGCAATAGGTTTAAATATAATTATCTATTTAATTGTGATAATTAAGTATGAAATTAATAATTGTATCATTTATTGTATCTAGGAATATTGAAAATTTCAAAATTAATGAGCCTAATAATGTTTTACATATAATTATTAATGTGATGTTATTATTTAATTATAATATAATTGTTTAGAATAGCTAATCACCTCTTAATAAATTTTAAATTTTTAGTTAAATATCATAAAAATTAAAATACTGAATTTTAAAATGAATAACTAAATCCTTTTCTAAGCTTTAATCAAAAGGTATCATGCCAAATAATAAAAAATATATATTTCTGAATATCATTATACATTTTATATTAAGATGAAACATGTCTTCGATTTTATATACTTCAATAAGACCAAATTTAAAAGAGAAATATAAGAAAGTTATTGGATAAATGATTTGGTTGTAATGAAGTTGCAAATATCTATGAGTTTAATTTATATCAAAATGAGGCTACTTTTATTACACATCTTTGATTTCACACATAATGTATTATCTCTTGATATAATTATTAATTTAAACAAATATAACTAACCAACTAGACATATATAAGTATAATCATAATAAAAAATATTATTGTATTTGTCTAATAATTTAGTTACATTATCTATTTGTTTAATTATATTAAAAATAATATATTAGACATGAAATCAATTATATCTGTAACAAAACAAATAACACAAGTTTGATACAAAATATTTTGATATAATTTTTTATGTTTATTTATATAATATTAATTTATAATTAAATTCAATTTATAATATTTTCTTATATTGATATAATTTAGATATTAAGATAATATAAAAATAAATCGAGGATTTACATATATATTATTTTATTTCATACTATTTGCATATCTAACACTTGAAATATTAATATTACATGACTACCATCTATAAAATAAATATTGAGTACATAGAATAAAATATTAAAATTTATAGGGTGGTATGGGTGGTAATTAGAATAAGTGATATATTTGATAAGTTTAGATAAGTGATAGATATATAATATTAAAATTTTAAATATTAGATATATAAATAATATGTAATAAAATGGCAAGCTTTTAAATCACCAAATAAGTATAAGAATTAAGATATTATACGTATAAAACGATAAGAATTTTGATGTATACGGCATACGGAGGATCCTCATTTTTTTTTTCTTTTTATATTGCCGCCATCCCTATATACGGCACACGGAGGATCCTCATTGCAAAATAGTACGTTAAGTTCTAGGTTTTCATCTCCCACAGCTTGCTTCAGGAGACGTCCCGATCTGTCCGAATTCCATTGTTTCTTAACGTTTTTCTCAAATTCCATATTGGGCGATCGAATTCTTTGAATGATTTTTTTTTTGGAGCGGTTTCCGGGACCTGGAGCAGGGCGCGAGGTCGACACGCGGCTTTGTATGAAGGAGGGCTGGTGATGTTCACTCCACAGAGGAAGGGGGGCTGGGCCGGCTGGTCTGCCTTTCCAAAACTCGGCAGCAGGCAGGAGAATACCTCCGCGGTGCCACGGACGAATCCTAGTACTGTTGGTGCTGTTCTTGATTGGGGTAAGGGCGCGACTGCGTCAGAGGCATCGCCACCGTTGCCACCCCAATCGTTGCTGGCTGAAAATATTGCTGATATCAGTGATGCACTCTACGAGAGGGTTTCAGCACTCGAAAATGAGGTTCGTGATCACAGGAGCTACCAGCTTCTTTTTGTATCATGTATTTAGGGTGCATCACTGATATCTGATAAACCTTATAACCCTAAACCCTAAACCCTATATAACTTATTAATTAACCTAATAAACCTTATAACCTATAAACTCAAATGACTCAATAAACTATTATGTTACATTTATTTGGATCATTACTAGAAGGGGGATGAGCCAAATCTCAAGGATTTGACCTCTTTTGTTTCAGGATGCCCTAGCTCTACTAAGGGGCTTATTTATATCCTACAAGAAAACATAAAAACTCTCTAATAACTTAGTAGTCTAATACACACGAAATACACATTATAATATTTATTCCTAATGAGAGCACCATTTGATACAAGCCAAACATAGTAAATAGCGAAAAATGCGTCAAAACAATGAGTATAGAGATAAATTTTGCAACATTGAGCTTGCCTAAAACTCCAAATGTTTGAGGGAGAAGGATTTAGGTAATTTGAGGGTGCCTATAACTCTAGGTGATTGAGTGAGGTAGGGGGGGGGGGTGGTGTTTCATTTCTTATTTACATGCTCTAATTTCCCTTAAGGAGGCCTATTATAGCGGTGCATGATCTGTAATAAACAGTGGCGGATCCAACCCCTTTTTTTAGGGTGGACAAACTCGATATATGTAAAAATATAAATACAAAAAATATAGATATATTTCACTAACAAAATTCAAAACAAAGCATTATATTTCATCATAATTTTTGAAATTAAAAAGAAAATTACAGACTTTGCATTTTCTGATAATGTTGCATAATGACTTCATTTAGAACAGAATCAAATACTTCTTTTTCAATATATGGCACTAGACAGTCATTAAGTCAGGCATCACCCATTTTGCTACGAAGTCGATGCTTAATGATCATCATTGCAGAAAATGCTCTTTCCACCGTAGCAGTAGCAACTGGTAACGTCAGTGCAAAAACAATAAGTTTATAAACTAGTAGATACACAACATTTTTTTTATCTTTTACCATCTGTTTTGCTAGAGCAGCAATGCTAGTTAAACAAGTAAACTCCTCGCTAGTACGCATATCAACAATATA
>NW_021319100.1:68481-84937 GCF_001605985.2 Dendrobium catenatum | reverse complement strand
CTCAAAATTCCACTTGAGCTTGAGCTTAAAACCTTGATGAGTTCGGCTCGCGAGCCGGCTCAACTACTCGATCCGTCAATTAATGGTATTTATAGTTGCTTTCCAAAATACTAGGATCTCTTTTCTAACTCCCCAAATTTCTCCCCTTACATAAATTTTTTTTCTCAATTATGTCCTATTTCAAAATCGTTAATTATAATAAATTTTTTTTATATATTTTAGAAATGGAGTGAACATAATATAATAGTTTTCCTTAAAAATATTTTAATTTTCAAAACACAACAACATTGCTCTTAACTTGCACAAAACAAAAAGAGATTTTTAAATGTTAGGTGCTTCCTAATTTTCTTATAATTAAGGCAACATTTAGCTTAACTTTCTTACAATTTTCTTGAAACAATTTTTAGATCAATATTTTTTTGAACTAAAAAAATTTATTTTAAAAAAACAGTTCTAAAAATCAGGAAAAAAGAAAGTTATTTCAAACATAACACTAATTTTTATTTGCTTGTAATTAGATATCTTTTAAAAAAACCAAGGATTACCATACGTATCTTATTTTTAATCATAAATTATGAGCATTTAAAGTTCTGTAATTTGAGACAGCTTTTTACTATTTTTACCTGTAAAAAAAATTATTGCAATAATTTTAATTTAAAAATACCTTATACTAAAAAACTATTCTTAACAAATAGTAAAAACTGTCTTAAAATGGCCTTAATCTCAGACCCAGACTTCCTAATTTAATCCTATTACGTAAGGGAAATCAGTTAATAAAGATTGACTTCTAAGATAGTCTAGAATGGTTGACTTTTCTTGCCAATATGGCTTAATAATATATATTGTTACTGGGCTTCCATTTACCGGCACCGAAAATGCTAGGGTAAATGTACAGTTATCCTTTCGCCCCCATATATGATACTAGTTTTTCGCCCGTTTTGTGCACGTTGCTAGAATTATAAAATTATAGGAAAGAAGAATCGTAATTAAATTTAATGAAAAAAATTATAAAAATTGTGCTGCCCAATTGATAAGGTGACAATTAAATGTAATGCAAATAAAATTTTAAAACAAAATTTATTTAATGAAAATTTTAATTAGATTTTTTTGATTAAAAAATAAAGTTATTAATTTTTCTTTTTAAACAATTCTTTATTAATTATACTAATGACAAGTTTTTATGTTTGTCTTTAAATTATCAATATAGAAAATATATTAATATAATTTTATTAATTCCACACATTAAAATACATATTTTTTTATGTAGTTAAATTATAAGAAGTAGAATCTAAACCCAAAAATAAAAAAAGACTCAAATTGCTTTATTGATGTTATCCACTATGTTGGTTGATCATACTCAATTCAGTAGCTTCAAATACTAACATTATAAAAATTAAAATAGCTTGATTTATCATACACCATAAAGTCTACAAACCATTATCACGAGCATAAGCCTACCAACCAGTTACGCAAAAATAACAGTTGTTAAGTGAAAAAAAAAAATCCAACATTATCAACCCTAAAGGCATCTTTTTTTAATATGAATAATATGATTTCAGAGCATCACTCAATAGAAGACTTTATATTTGTTAAATCTTAATCAAGCTTGAGTAATGGGGCGCTTAGCCTTATCCATCTTTCTAAAGTAACAGATATCATACAAAATTTAAGGAAAAAAAAATTACATTACGAATTCAAGATAGATATTAATGAAATGAGGTAAATTAATGAAACCTTTTTACAGGAAACTGCGGAATAAATGCTTACAAGATCAGGCTCTCAATTGCCATTTAAAGACAAGACAGACCTGAATATTTGATTATTTGAAGTTTAAGAATCTAGATGTTAAAAATTATCTATTTATCTTCTATAGAATGAGTTTACTTCTATAACTTTAATAAATATTAAAATATGAAAAGGAAGAAAAAATATGCTTATACTTAACCCAACTGGAAGAGGAATTGAAGCTGGATTCCAATGAATTTCCAACTCGGTCAAGGAAAACAATTTCTAGCTTTGTGTCCAAAACATTTATATTACATTTCGCTAAAAATGACACGATAGAAAATGGTCCTTACAGAGAGATCAATGACTAATCACAAATATCGAGGGCGGTATTGCAATCCCAGGTTTCATATATATTAATAATGCAACTATCATGTACACAATTAATAGGCAGAATGTGCGATTGTATTTAATTCGTTTTATCATAATCTTGAAGAGATTTTGGAATGGATCAGCATCACATTACGAAAGATAACCGGAGGGATCCCGTTCTTTTCCTGTAATTAACTTCATTGTTTAGTGTTTTATATTTATTTAAAATGAAAAAGATAAAAATAATAAGTTCAATTACACCGCAAATAGTTTATAAACAACATCCGAATTGTTAGTTGTAACTTTTTCTTTGCCACGCAATCCATTTTTTTTTGGTTCAGATATGTATGATCTAAACAAATATTAAATTTTATCAAACTGTTATAAATGTAAGATTAGATAAAATTCAAAAGAAATGAGTAGAAATGTAAATTGTTATACCTTTTTAGACAATTAATCAAAGAAGCCTAATTAAGGAAACAATAACAATATATTCCACCAACTCAAATAAATAGAATATGAACTCATAGTTAAGTATAATAAACCATTTATGAAATAAAAAAAACATATAAATGAATGTAAAAGAAAAAATGAATAATTTTTGAACATACGGGGAGTGTCATGGTGCTCCTTGCCCCTGTTTTGCAGAGTGATAAATAAATGTGCACAATTTCCGCTAATGGTTAGTCTTCGCTACGCCAGCTGGAGAATAATGTGAAAAATGTGAGCACATACACTTGGTGGCAACTCATATCACAGCGCTCCCATTCCCCCAAAATTATTTACATAGATATCGTTTTCAATTCTATCTCTTCCAAAGACAACCGCACATTAGCTCTTGTTGTTGAGAGATGCATGTTGACCAGCTCAGCTAATGATAAGACTACATCTCTTTTTGGTTTTCTTAGGCTCCTCATCCTGGAATTTCGGCTTCTCTTATCTCTTTGGATCGTCTCCTCATCTATGTAGCACAATATTTCGCTTGTATCTCTTAGCATACTAGTTATACTGACTGCAGTTCTCCTCTATCTACAAATTCCTGTGTTTCTTCTTCTTATGTAATCCTTTATCATCAATCTCTTGTTTGTTTAGAATGAAACGCAATCCAAGATATATGATGCATCGTTCCTTGGAGCTACACTCCTCTCCAAGTTGAGTTCATCTAAGATAAAGATAAAATTTCCCACTATAGATATAAAAGGACAAACATCCCTGAGCAATTTAGTATTTCTTCCAATAAAACATAGGATACCTATCCCATATAGAAGGATAAGTTGGTCTGAGTACCTATATAGAAAAAAGTAAGAATAATATTTATGAGTTTTTAAAGATTGTTTTGGAATACAGTCTAATAAAGCATATTTCTTAAATCAGGTATAAATCACGAAAAAATATCCATAAGCATAACTAAAATAATTACTGGTGACTGCAGCTTTGGACAACCCCTGAATGATGGCTATTAGCCCTCTGTGATCACCCATCCTCTATTCTACTAACAGATGTACCATAGTAACATTGAATTAACAACAAGCTCAATCTAAGAGCACCCACATAACATAGTGATGAAAGCCTTATTCACTTATAAAATTATTCCTGACAATACACAGAGATTTGTCAGGCCACCATCTGCTTTGAGTAATGCGTTTTCTCTCTTACCTCTCTAAGAGAAGGCACACTTTATACAGTGAGACTATGAATAATGCCATACTTTATGCACAATTCACACTCTTGTGTAGGAAGATCTAACGTACTCAATTAGTCAGTCATAGTTCTGACCCGGGACGCACATCTCAGTTAACCCATCTCTATGGCTGAACTTGAAATGTCAGGCACTTATTGTGTGATGCCTGGTAGTTCTGCATTCGCATACTTATCTCAATTCTATTCGATTCGCTACTAAAGCAATTATGTACCTATATATCTTAGATTTTTATTTATACGCAATTCCGAATATAGGCCTGAGCATCTGTCTAGTCGCGTACTTCCACTCATGTGAGCACTAAACTTTTTCATTGGAGAGAAACTGTGTCGGGTTTTTTAGTATCAGTTCTCCGAAGCTACGAGTATGGCAAAATACGAGAAGAAGTTATACAATATATTGCGCACTTACTGAGCACTGTGCTGTCATGTGCCTTCTTTCAAAGCTTTCTTCACCAATACTCTGACCCTGCTGAGCACTCGAAAGCACATGTCTTTCTCCCATAAAAAAGAGGTTGGTTCCATATCGCGTTCACATCAAACGTTGCTATGACTCTGTCAGCCTCGGACCCATATATCATCATAGTACTTAATGCGTGCTGTATCTACTCCATATCACGAACTCTCCCTGTAGTAGCTACTGTCAATTACTACTAAGAATCTCATCTGAGTACTACCTTCAAGTTTTTGGGTTGAGGCCATGGCAGCTTATGCCTATACTTATCTGTTGATGAGTGGACGTTAGAAGAATACATAACTCTTATGCCATATGCACTTCTCTCCACATATAGTGATTATTACTCTCTCTCACCTATAGCCATTACTCAGGTACTTCATAAAAGATTTTAAGTGAAATTTTCTAAGAATTAATTTTTCATTATCATGGATTGTTTTCACTATCAAAATTGATTTGATAGGGTACTTTATCTTGATATATATTAAATTAGAAAATTCACGACAGCTTTAAATTGCTTAGAGGAGCATTATGAATCTCTAGAGTATGTCCACAATTACTACTCTATACCACTCACTTCTTGAAATGAGTTGGCCTTCACAGCCTTGAGTAAGCGCTATATGAACTGGTTGATCTGAGTTTGAATGAAACTTAACGCAAGCGCAATACACACATTCTTTTTAGATTAATGGATCAAAGCACAAGGACCATTGACTAATAATCTTCCAAGTATGCACCCTATCTATTAATCAACATGGGTAGCCCATTTTGATGAGCTAGTGTTCCTACTAATTCGACAAAGTAGGGGTGTAACACGCTCCGTAGTCAAGCCTGCTATTACGAGTTCGAGCCGGAACGTCGGAACTCGACTTGGTACATGGTTGTCATTAGATGACGATTAGAAGATTAATAGATGACTTCAACAAACAAACTGCTGAGGTGTGGCTTGAAGAGCGAAGTCGATGGTCGGTGATTACAAATTAACATTAGAGCTCTGAGGAATGAGGCTTATCGATGTGCAGGAGCTCTGCGTTGGTGAACAATGCGCATCGCACACTCAGACTCGTCGGCTTCAACGAGCAAGACTCAGAAGGGTGGACATCCCGCTACGCGGGTCGCGGGAAATCGCTAATCATGGAGTTCTATCGAGCAGGAATTAAATAAATCGCACGATCGCTTTCAGATGATGCACAGAGTTAATACTATCATCCCCAATATAAAGTACAAGCATCGCCTGGCCTGTCTCAACGTGATGGATGCCGATCGCGCATCCCTAGCGACAATCCTCCGCTCACCTGGGTGGATATGAATTGTTGGGTTGCCCCACTTTGTCAATCACGGATCACTACCTCCCTCCGCAAGGATCTTCCCTCTTCACCTTCGATACGTATGGCTATGGAGTAAATCCCAACAAAGAATTGAGGGAGAAAACCTATCGCTACCTCCAACGGGATTCATCTGCTCCTGCATAGCAGAAATCAAATCAGCACTCCTTCAGGCGCCTCGTCTATATAGCGACGTGAGAGAGACCGGCTGAGGGCGCTGGACTCCGTATGCCAGCACAGTGTCGGCCGCTGGAACGAAAGAACTATCGCATCCTCCGGACGACATAGATACAGGACAGACGATAGGGACGCTAATGGAGCCTCGTCTATGTAGCTTGGGAAGGCTCTTCTATCGCCTCAAGACGAGTTTGCTCCGTAAGTCACTCACGTGTCTCCAATAGAACGCTGTTTAAATATTTTAGTATGGAAATTAATTTAAAATTCTCACAGCATGACATCGAGTGTCTACTTATATAATCACTAATTTAAATTCATCTTTATTAAGTAATGCTCGCTAGATATTTTTACTCCTTTTCCGACACTCGTCTCTGAGCTGCGAATGGAAGGGCTCTTAGGGGATGTCCGCGCCAGCCTATTTGGAGGCTTCTAAGGGGTCTAACAGTAGTGCTTTTTTAATAGGATTGTCGCTGGTAGCTCAAGTATAGGGCTCGATCTCAACTCGTGGGCTCGACTAAGCTTCGACTTGTGCGCTCTTTAAAAAAGAGTCCGAGCTCGGAGCTGCTCCCTGAGTGGGCGTGTTCCTGCGAGCCTAACTCACAGCTAACGTTCTTATCGTACCCTAGCTCATTGTCTGGTTCCTCCACCAGCTTTAAGCTAACTCCATTGCCTCCCCTCAGGTCCTCTTGGTCTCATAACCTTCACGCAATCTCTAATTTCTTGGTTTGAGCCCTTTCATACAATTTTCACCTCCCTACAGAGATTTATGAACGATGTTGAGAATATGAATTGGGTGAAGGCGCTATGTCCATGGTCTCTACACCTCAATAATATTATTTAATTTATATTAATACTCTCAAATTTTCTTATTCTATGTATATTATAAAACATTATATCCACGTTCACATTCTGTTAATTCTCCTCTCTTTATATATATTAGAGTGAAGAAGTTCGTGTCAGAATGTTATATGATTAATAATATCTTATTTATTATTATAAATTTGTTCCTCTATAAGTGAGTACGCTCACACTGCATCAAGAATCGTCCATCTCTCATTGAATCACTCACCTACACCTGATAGCTTACATACTGCTATTGAAACGTTGCTTACATTATCCATTAAGACCTTAAAACACTCATGTAATAATATTATGCTAATATACACTTATCCATGTACTATTATAGAAGCCAGGCAAGATATGACCTATGCCATAATATATATAATAATAGCTACCTTATCCAAGCTACTCAACCGACATAAGCATCAAATCTCTCCTTCTTCATCAATTAGTAGCCTAGTTCACTGCAAAAATACCTATTCACCTTGATGGATCACTCATTATCATATACTCACATTTCCCTCCTCGAACTACTGGCATTTTCAGCTTCCTGACCCTGCGTGTCCAACCCCGTATATGCATCATATATTCTCACCATGTAGCCCTTATATCTCACTTTGTCCTCAAGCTAATATATGGTGAGTTCAGTCCACTAATTATCATAATTAACAGCTCTACATTCTTTATCCATTCCTCATAATAACGGGTGCACCTCATCCCTCGTCTCCTATTGGTCCGAATTTAATTAGATGATTATTTAATAATTTAATTATATAGCTTCATCCTTGAGAGCATAATACTTCGGTGGCCATCCACCTACCTCGCCAAATGGATGTAATATTGTAAATGTATTGAATATACTCTTCTTAAGAACAATCGGCCTGAGGGGTTCACAAAGGTGGTGGATGCTGTCAGAGATTTTTTATATTAATTGTCACTATTGTTCTCCACTCAGACGTCGCCAATAATCATACTTTCTCTTCCTTCCTGGATCTCTCTCGCTTTCTGTGCAATGTCTACCTGCTGATCCTGATGAGGTCGAACTCCGAGGTGGCATCCTCTCCCTGTTGCTATCAGATAATGCGATCGACTAGAGACCGTAAACCTTCATTATTTAGTCAACTTATCACGATATGTTGATTTTCACACTAAACCTTGATTCCATTCTTCGCTATCTTTTCTGAGTTCCTACACAGTTCTCCTGACCCTGCTTTGCCACGTATAACTACCTTTCCTTCCATTCTCCTATCGATTCAGGGCACATGTGTACCGTTATATGTTTTAATATCAATAATCAATACAATGACTTCAATAACAAATACTAGTTAATTAGTAGTCGTATCAGTAATGCTTGCCCTTAGTTTAGTAAACAATATCACTCAACACGTTTTACTTTCGAATCATATACTCTCTACCCAAGGACATGAGAGAAATTTCCATATGACACAAACTTTACATACTCATGCTAAATGTGGTCATTGCTCTATCATCCTCCAGATCCGTCTTAAATGTTGACACGCATACTTCGGGTAACTCCATAAGACTTCTAATCCGAAGCAATAAACGACATTGAGAGTCTGTACCAGCATGGGTTACATAAACTAAATCGAGATGCACTGAATCCCGGATCCACACCGTAAAGACTGCGAAAAACTGCAAGCGAATGTCCATATAGGATACACAACAAAGTTCTCTTTCATTATGCACCTAATAATCATTAACGCTACACGCGCTTGGAATCTCCAGCTAAACAGATCACTCGCTCTGATACCTTTTTGACTCGTCAACAATTTGCAAATATGAATTATCACCTCCTTATATGACTCACAGTCGTACTTGTACGCTATTTTGCAAATCGTGTGTATACTTCAGTAAATACTACAGAGAAATCTACATAAGTTACCACAATTAATTACGAAACAACTCATTTTCGTTCAAATACTCGTCACACGTACTAGTTTTCCTCACTCGGGAATGTTACTAAGCAAATCACACAAAAGTTTTACCATTATTATACGACGTTATTTGATACAAACGTATTACCATAACACTCGAAGAAAGAAGAACTTCAGATGATGGAATGTCATTTGAGAGTAGATATTGGATTACTTAAAACAAATCATGTCTTCCAAAATACATAATTTGCAAGTTTGAATCACTACGATATGTCGAAGATGTATTTGACAAAAGACAAGAAAGGAAATTTCGGCCCCAAAATATTCACATTGTACGACATAACTCGAGATCTAAAGAATGGAAGGAATACAGAACTTTATACACACGCTCACCATATCTCTAGCCGTAGCCTAGAGCCCATAAAGAAAACCTAGATCTTCCCCAAATCAACAATTCAAAATCAAGATAAAAAAAAATCTTATATACTCTTCATGGTATATTAATATACTCTCATAAAATAAATGAACATTAACTTTTCAAAAAATCTACAAAGTGCGATAGTAAGGAAAGTAAACATATCCCAAGTCTCTCATTGTTCAATTATCTCCCTCTCAAAAACTAACATTTAACTGTCTATTGTTTGAATTACAAGCTTAAAGTGTGCTGATTATAGAATTATACCAAACAACACCACAAACCTACCTATACCATTCAAGTTACTCGCCTAAGCGATTCTTCCACACAGCTTAAAGTTTAGTTGCTTATAATAGACCGCACGAGGAAGTAGAAGACCTAACACCGGACAAGGGGTGAACGTTTGTCAAATATGGAAGGATATACTTTGGCTCCTTGAGGACCGGATTGGCCGAAAATACGCCGCGCGTCCACTAGGGTCTGGCCTTCAATTCCGGTGCCTCTTTGACGCTGCCCCTGTCTAGCCCTGTACACGCCTCTTTTCTAAGAAAGGTTGAATGTTCGGGACCATTCCAGATAAATCCAATCGGTCCACTACTTACCGCTACTGTTTTCCCCCAAAAATCCAACCAACTCCTGCCATCTGCTCGCACTCTCAATACCCTAAACACCCCTACCCACAATCGGTCCGCACCGCGGTGACAGTTGGGTGCGCTGAATATTTCTAGTGCCCGGACTGATCAAAAATGGATGGACGGCAAACCGCCACCCGCTTTTGCGGGGCGCTAAACAGACAGGACAGTCACCCACTTCGTCGCTGAGACTCACGTTGGTTTAAGCACTCGGCTTGCAACGACAACAACTCATGGAAGGGTGAAAGATGAATTCAGATCTTCTTAGGCATCGCCAACCCAGATCTAAACTAAACTCATTTTAATCTTCTTGTATCACAGAGCACTGAGAGGTGAGCTATAACAAACGCTCCGATCATTCAATTATATTCTATAATTTTATGAAACTAAATCTATATAGACTAACGCTTAACTAATTCCTTTCAAGGAGTTTTGTTCTCTAAATACACAGATACAGATCATACTACACTCAATATTCATTATTTAAATCATCATTAATTAGTTTATACTTATCCCAACTGTATATTCCATTAATATGCAGTCAAATTTTCTATAATTAAAAATACGTTTATTTTAACGATAATAGATTATTGAGTAAAAAATTTTTTATCACGAAGACTAAAATATTCATAAAAAATAACCAATTAGTTGAGAAAAAAAATAGTACATATGTCATGCAGACTCACGAATCCGGGTAAATATTAAAACCAGCTTTCTTAACATAAGATATTTTTAAAAACAATAAAAAAAAATGAATCAAATAAATTTTGATTGAGGTCTATAAAATAAAATATTAAGAAAATACGGCTCTCCCACATTCTGAGAATCAAAACATGCACGTCCATATTTTCGGATATTGTCTTCCCTTGCTATCAATATTTTACGATCAATTTTTGAATATGATTTGCAGATAGTGGAATTTTCTAATATAAAAAAGTTTAAAACAAATTTTTTCTCTTAATAGAAAATCTAAGAAAATCTCGCAATATTCTATCAGAGAAGTAGTCCACAATATGAAAGATCACGAATTAAACCGCTAACTACGAAACTCCAGACTCGAAAGCTCCTATATATGAAGCTTACTGTGCCGTCTTGTAATGACTGTATAATTCTTCTTATATGGGCCTATTTTTAGTATAATACAGAGAGTAGTGTAATAAAAAATAACATAAATACTTAGACAAAGCTTAATAAATAAAGGTATTTGTGCTTAGACAATTTGCAGTCTTTATCCCAATAAAGAAAAGCATTTAATACTATATACTTTCAGAATAAAGAATTTAAAGAGTTCCTACATAGCTATAGAAAAATAATTCTAATCCATTTAACTCTTTGATTATATTAAATTATCATGAGTATATGTAGATATAATACTCTTTTTTCTCCACATATGACAACTTTTGATTTTTTGAATTATACAAAGAGTGAAAGCGCTCCTTTGGATGTGGATATGACGTTCTCACGCGGATGGGCTATTGCTGATACTGGTCGTTGTTGATTTAATTGTTCACTTTGTCATGTTGATCTTAATCAAGACATAGAACCTCCTTGTACTTACAATTTTCCACAAATGTGTATTGGACTCCATACGTGAGAAGAGTAAGGCACTGTGCTATCGTCTTATCTTCCAAAGCAAGCTGTCGAGCGGATAACGGAGATTCACGGAGGAAAAAACAGCATCGTTAATGATCTCGAGAATTTACATTGCACACTATCCAACCAAAAAAGATAGTGAGTAGATGAGAGACGTATCTGACTGAATGTCGATGAATATTGTTATTCTGGATGTTCTATAAGACAGCTCGATTTTAAAGTTATCATTATACGACGACTTATGGGAATATAGAGATTGACGAAAATCACGTATTGCAATAGTTCGTCAGTCGTAGGTATTGTTGGATGAGTATAGTTATGAGTACAAGGCTATACCCGATCATATTTTGCTAACTTACTGGACCGGGACGTCCTGGCACGATGAGAGAGGCCGCGCGACCGAAGCTCATACGATGATTCATTGTTTAGGACAATGCGCCATGTATTATTATGAAGCAGAGCAGAACATAAGCCTTAGCTTCTATTGAAGGCTTATGGGTCATGTCTACTTAGTACATAGGATGAAGATCTTACCATGGACTTTCCGTATATTACTCTTTTGAATGGATAATTATAGAGAATGTATCCGTCACGCGATTCCTATTACTGACCTAATTCCATAATGCAGAACGATGGATCTATGAATATTTATACGGCGTTGCTGATCGCTCTATTCATTCCTCAAAGGCCTTTTATTCCACGCAATATGTAAAGTCTGATCACACGATACATTGATCAGCTTTTCTGATAAACTCTGAGTTCCATAACAGCAGCTAAATGTTTACTCTATAGATTGCTGTTTTATGTCTCAATTTACGTATGTTTTCTGCTGTAGCGCACTGGTTTAGGCATCTGGTATTACTTTGTAAAGCAGTTCGATATCTTAGTACTCCTGTTGATTTCTATATTACTCGATTATTTACATATTATAATCAGTTTATGAATACACTTTGATCAGTATAATGTCTGCAAGAAGCGAAAGCAAGTATGCATCCTCCAGGTCTCTTTCGTGAGCGACAAAATACACTAACGTGAGAGTGAGTTAGAGATATTGTATAGACAATTGAAGACTATGAGTAAATACGCCTAGCGCCCACTTAGTTGTTTTGGGTTTGTTTCTCTCTGTGCTTATTTATATTATTTCTATGTGATTATAATGAAGATAGACCTGTTGGATGAGCCTTCGATCAGTTTTGTTGGATAATAAGTGGGGAGTTGGTTCTCCTAAATGGGAATCTGACTCGTTTCCTCCAGCTGATTGCACTCAATATAGTAAAGTTGTCTCTACAAGATATCACGAAAACTGTCCTTTACTAAAAGGAGTTCCTATACTGCTCGGGCCGATTCGACCTGTGCATGTAAATACTTAATAAAATAATGAAAGACTTCTAATATTCAAACGATGCTTATTATCTCTCATGTTATAAAAAAAATATAAAGATGAGCTTGCTCTCCTTTTGTTTTTCTCATACTTGACCTATATTTGGCATTGAGCTAATACGTATATTTGTTAAAGTGTAGTGGTTACTATAACTCTGTTGGAGAATTGTAATAAGGAATGGACCCTAAAACCGAAAGTGAAAATGTTCCAGCAACTGTCTGGATCATATAACGAAGAGCTGCCAGATAATCCATTACATAATATATATTAACACCCAGAGAATCATTTTGGATACCGACGAATTTTTCGAGAGCTCGGCTACTAAATTAGATATTTTACATTATTTCATACATTAGGCGATTTTTTCAGAATTTAGACTTCCTTCGTTTAAGGCGGCTGTGTCTTTTTGCTCTGCTGTAGAAAAAAATTTTGCGAGTAAAAACACCGTGTAGGAAAATATCCTAAAAAGTCTCACGGCGGCTTTTTGGGCCTTGTCATATTTAACACAATAAAACTTGTAATTAATTATACTAAAAAACACTTTAAGAAGCGAGAAAAGAACTCGAGTAAAATTCTCGCTCTAAATTCGACACGCCTCTCAGTGTCCGATATCGTCTGCGGCCACTAAACCCTACCTCGCGTATTGCATGTCAGGTGCTTCTTGTTGACACCAAAATTGCTTTCCTGATCTTGAGTAAGTGAATGCCTCAGAACATTCTGACATCATGAATGGTCCTTGGATTGAGAGGCATCTGAAGGTAATTTATATTCGTGATCAAAGCGTATCCGCGGAAAAGAGCACAAATTTCCATGCCACGCACCCTGCTCACCAGCTGTTTCTATTGCGGCTACCCGAAATTACCCACCCAAATACTACCTGCGAAAATTTCACGGAGATTACTAACACTACCAAATTCAATGCGCAAAGATTTGATCAAATGGCTCAATTGTTTTGCAAATACATTAAGTTTACCCCTAACCTCAGGCCTTTTGGTTTAGGTGTATTTTTAGTTTCTGAATATCCCGACCTATATTTTGCGCTGGATCTCGCCCTGGGAACAAGCTCTAATTCTCTCGCCTAAACTCAGGCATACATTTCTGGGGCTTTGTCCTCTAATGGTTACACCGTCAAGCCCCACAAAGTTTCATCTGCTGGCTCCCATTAAAGGATGGACTAATTCCCTGATTACGGTATGATTTTCAAGAACTCGGGTGGAACGAGAGAGATGCCGTCTGGAGACTTGCCAGAATGCGCCACCATCCCCCCTGCTGAACCTTGTGTGCAGACTTTGGCAGCTCGGTACTGGGCTTCGGGTACCACGGTTGGTACCGTTGACCGTGGTGCATTCTGGTTGGTGTCCGGACGGTAAAAACTGGCCATTCGCGTCCCCGGCACTAATAATCTCTCCAATTAAAAAGAGTAGGCTTTAATTATATCCAAATCAATTATTTCGCACAGTAATAGAAACAATATTCCTTCTTTCGTTTCAATGTTAATTCACGTTTTTACATTCGCATAATTTGCAGTTTGGAGCGGCGGTGAATGCTGGAGAAAGGTTGTAGGCTTCGGTATAAGAAATTGCCCCAAGAAAATTTTTTTGATAGCCTTGGAAGTTAATGATGGCCAACGAGCAGGTTATAAAAATCCTGACTCAATTTCTAGCCTGAATAATGTAATGTTTGTCAGAACGCAGTAACATAAATTATTAATTTTTTCTAATCTATGCCCTTCTTGATCTTGATATAAGATACTGCTAGTCTTTAAATGAGATCCCTAATGCTTGATTTAATTATGTTAGTTTATGAATGATCTTATGGCTCTTGCATTGCATTTTATCAATGCAGTTGCTCTTGCTATTTTATGGAATATTTTGAAGTCAGTTTGAGTCTTTTTCATTGTATAAAGCTGACCGCTATTGTATCATAAAATCAGATTTAATTGCTTGGATAGAACTGTAAAGTTTATAGAGTGATTATTATACCCATTTGTTATCAATTATTTCAACTATGTTCTCTCATTTAGGTTGTTCGTGGGTTTGATAAAATTTTGAAAATTTATTGGAGTTCACTTTTTCTATAATTATTTTATTTTAAAGTGATGGTTTTGTCGCAATTTTTCAACGGTCTTAAATTCGATCCAAGAATTTTTTTGGAGATCTTGTTCAATTGATTTGATCAATTAGAATTTTATATTTGTTAGCTTTGTTGACTTTGTGGTTTATAAATTTGCATGATGGCTCGTTGGATTATCAAGCTCGAGTTCAATTTGGGGATGTAGTTGAGATGGTTAGGAAAAAAAAAAGAAGAAGCTCAAGTTCGATTCAGATGATACTTTACTTGATTACTCAGTAGAACGGCTCAATTAAATGTAAAATACAAAAGGCGAAAGACGCATCTACACGTGCGAACCTTGAAAGATGGAAGCACGAGCGAAAGACAAAACCCAAGCATCGGCGTGTGCGGGCGTCAAAGCAAGCAAATCATGAAAGACATAAGGCGAACCACATAAGGCTCACAAGCTGTTTGCAAGCTCATTTTCAATGGCACAAACATAGCTCGACTAGAGTTCAAACTCAGGATTTGACTGGCAAGTTGAGCTTGAATTAGACCAAATTTGAACCAGACTCGTTTGCAACCCTACCCACAAGGCATGAGCACATTTTTTTAATTATTTTTCTTCATATCTAGCTTGTAGTTGGCGTGTCTATGCATGGTTTATGATCATGATGTATTAGCTCTACATGCATCTTCACCAATAGGACAGCATGAGAACCGAAGCTGAAAGGGAAATCATACATCAGTAAAACGTTTTAACACTAGAATTCATATCATGTTCATCTCTAAAAAATTGGTCCTCAATTCAAAGCAGACTACTGACTTTTTTATCTTTTGCACAGTTAACATACTTCTTTTCCTTTTCTTCAGCTTTCATCTATATATTATCAACAAAATCATAAGATAAAAGGCTTCATCTTGGATGACTTTCTTATTGTTTCTTAAAACAATTTTTTAATTTAAAAATTACGGTTTTAAGAAGCAATAAAAAAGCTGTTCCAAACGAAGCTAAAATCTAACATAATATGGACAACTTCCATGCAACAAATGAATGATTGTTCTAACTTCCACAGATAAGCTTCCAAAAAAGCTTCAACCTGAATACTTTCCATAAAAGATAATTCTTGATTCCTAAGCAATAGAAAGGTCTACTTATCTGTATATATATATTGAATACAATTTTAAATATACAAACCAAGACAAGGTCACAACTTACACAAAACATCTCTCCACAGTGTCCCCTATTTGTGAGCATAGAGACTGAAATGGATTTCTGGGATCTCAAGAAGCCGCCGCCAAGGATTCGATGAGAAGCTGGTAGCCTTCGGAGACCGCGGCTTGCCTTCGGACGCAATCGGCGAGCGCGGGGACATCATTGTTCACGTCCAGGAACTTGGATAGGAGGAGCAGAAGGTGGAAATCAGATATGCGTTTTACGAATGGAAGATGCTTGGCGCGATCCATGTGGTTCTTTAAGGCCCTCAATGTTACTGAAGAAATCCTGTTCTCAATTGGGAAAGTTGATGAAAGTGGCCCCTGCATCACGCAATTAATTAATATAAGAAACCTGTGTTGAGCACACAAGATGGAGAACGAAATCAGAAAAAAATTCAGTGAAACAAATTAATAAATATATTTTTTTTGCAATAACAAACTAATAACATTTAGCTTGAAAAAATAATTTAAATTTTATGTCACCAATTTAGTCCCTTGATTATATAATATTGACCACAATTCAATCCCCAAGGTTCTATTTGGATCGATTTTATATAATTGGACTGAAATTTGATTATTTATGTCTATCATTTTCCATCAATTTCAACCGGAGGAATCATTTGGGATCAATTTTGAATAGTTTGTTAAAACTAGAATTCGAGAGGAAAGCTTTAATTTT
>NW_021319100.1:58140-64390 GCF_001605985.2 Dendrobium catenatum | reverse complement strand
AATTTTGTGATCAAATTAGAAATTATAACACAACATTTCTCTCAAATATTATATGAAGCATAAGGCAAATTTATGAGCAGCCGTGTTTAGCCAAACCGCTACTAGAAAATATTAGAGGTAACTTCAATTTTTTGAATGAGAATTTAGCAGCGGTTAAAACCGTTGTCTATATCTATCTATAACTGTGATTTTAAAAACGCTACTATAAACTGTTGCGAAAACATTAACATTTTGGTAGTGACATATTGTTAATTCCTCTACTTCAAGCTCAATATTGAATCTAATGATCTAATATTGAATATTTTGAAACCCAAATCACAAGGGGAAAGAGAGGAAAAAGCAGTAGAAATACTTCAGCCTTCCACTTGCCTCATCATCTCAATAGTCATCTGAAGAGGATATGAGCGATGAATCAAGTACTTGTGAAGATGAACAAATGTTGAATTGTTATTTTGACAAGGATTTGAAAGAGAACTACGGTTTAAGAGGGGATTGTACAGATTGCAGAATAACTAAAGAGTTGATGAGAGACAATAAAGAATGTTTCTTGAAGCAACTAGAATGGAAGGAAGAGGATTTTGATATTAAAGAGAAAGATTGATAGTTCTGGCAAACAAGCAACACAAATTAGCATTCTCGACTTTGGAAGCATAATATAATTTTTCACTTTCTGAAGGCATTCAAGATAAAACAGTGAGAACTAAGGAAATAAGCTCCAGGACTCTGCTAGTTAGAGATGCACTGAAAATTATGAAGGGATAAGAAGAAATAAAAGCTTGATTGAACAATGAAAGAATGGAAAGAAATGAAGTGCATTTTCAAGCATTTGTTGTTCAAGATGTGGTGAAAATGATTGAAGTGAACAAAGGAACCAAATCAAGGTATCACAAGAATTGATGGTAAAAAAACTTTTGGAAAAACTTTAGCTTTGGATGAGGATTGCAAATAGTTTAGACTTCATTTGGGATAACTTTCTTTCTGCTTTTTAAAGCAGCTTAATTTATAATACAAAAATTTCTTGAACCGAAAATTTTTGTACTAGAAAGGTGCTTTATAAAGTAATAAAAAAGCTATCCCAAATGAAGCATGCTAGGAGAGTTGTTATATTAGATCCGGCCTATGTTAAGAAAGGTAGAGGTAGACTAGAAAAACTTGGTTAGGAACTTTTACTAGATTTAAATGAGAATTTGACTCTTAATAGGATACAATGGAGAAAAATAATTCAAGCAGCAGAACACACGTAGTGGGATAAAATCTTATTGCTATTGTTGTTGTTGTTATTATTATTATTATAGTGTAAAGATATTAATTTGTTGGCCTTTATTCAACAACTTTCTTAATGAAAGAACATGCAAAGGTTGGCATGCATTGAACTATCAACAAAAGTCAAGCTAAACTCAATAAAAGCCTCTAAATAGGAACCAAATAAATTTTAATTTAGGCTTCGTTTGGGACAGCTTTCTTTCTGCTTCATAAAGCAGCTTTTTAATATAAAAATTTTAATTTTTGTACTAGAAAGCTACTTTATGAAGCAGTGAAAAAGCTGTCTCAAACAAAACCTTAGTATATGTTGAACAAATTTAACCATATTATTAAAAATTAACAGTTAAAATCAAGGCCCTCAGCCTTAATAAGCTAACAAATACATTGACATCAAAAAGAAAATTCAAAGCAATTAACTTTATAGAAATGTAAATTCAAGACCTTGGTAACTTTCCCTATAAAATAAATAAAAAATTCCTTATCTAAAGTCACTTTCTCTATTTCTTTATAATATTTTACTTCAATTCCTATGATATTTTAAACTGAGACTACAGATTGAAAAGTACTTAGTAAACATAAAATAGAGCAAAAACCTGATGACCATTCCAAATAAACTGTTTGTTATGTGTTAGTTTTTCACATGCCTGCCTACCTCTTCATAATTTTTTTTCCACAAGTCTAGGCTTTCTTTCACATTGCATGCACACTTTCTTTATATATTTATTTGAAATCAGATTCAAACACTTTTGATTTTTTAAGAAAAATGGAGAAAAATTTTAAATTAGCAAAACATATCGGCACGCAGACGATGACTTGCCTTGCCATGTGAACAAGTCACCGTCCACGTGACGACTTCATATGTTTTAATCTCTTTTAATATTATTTAATCAAGTGTAACACTAAATAAAAGTATTCCAACACCACCCTCAAAGTCAATAAAAGAAGAAATTATTCTGTGCGGTGGCCTGACGCAGCTCTACATCTGGAGGCGAATCATGTGCAGCCACGTCAGTGGTACCGAGCTGCGGTACCGAGCGGTGCCGAGCATTACCGAGCCGTGGTACACAACGAAGGGGCGATGTGGCACATTCTGGTTAGTCTCCGGACAATGCTCAGCGTCCGCACAAAATAATTAATCCAATAAAACACTCTTCTCCCTTACCTTTGCATCTAGAGGAAAATAGTTCTTCACATGTCTAGAAATCACTAGCCTATTCATCTTTCCCAAATCGCTCAACATTATTGGCTTCTCAAACTTAGGTTCTTTCTCACAATTTATTCCTTCAATTCACAAAGATACTAACTTCGATAGCATTGGTAGGATTCCAAGCTTGTTGTATTCATGGGCAGACCCACCTTGAAGCCCCGTGAAAAAAAATTTTAAAAAAAAATTCTTTGTTATATGATTCTTTAGGTAATTTGTCTATCTCCATGTATTTTTTAGTCTTTATTATAAATGTTTTTAGGAAATTGCCCCCCCTAAAAATTTTAAAATACTATGATCTTTAAGCAATTGCTCCAACATAATTAAACACATTGTGTAGAGATGATATTGTTAGGGAACGATGAACCAAATACAAAGAAAATAGTAAAGAGAATCAAAAATTAACTTTACAAACAAAATTTGTTCCGGGAGCGCTGCCCCCTGACCCGGCAGGTCGAATTCTGCCGGGGGCGCTGCCCCCTTGGACCTCCGACATATCTGCTATTGTTGTTCATGGGCGGACCCTACTTATGACCTGCGGCACTGCCCCCTTGGACCCCTGGTTGTGTTTGGTAAACAAAGTGTTTTGTAGGCAAGGTAGGAGGAGGAAGAAGAGGAAGAAATACAAGAGCCTTTGTGGAGAGTTTCAAAAGAAGAAAAAAAAAACATGTTGAGAAACTAACAGATATCACTTCCATCCTCTTATAAAAAAAATAAAAAATATAAATGCCATGTCATCATATGGACGACAACTTGTCTACATAGTAGGCAAGTCATCATCCACGCAACAACTTGATCTATTTTACTAATATAAATAAGTTCCTTGTTTAAATACTTAAATTTTTAAATAATCTCATTTTAAAATTTTGTCTATTATGATTAACAAAGTTGTAAGATATACTTGAATAAGAAATAGCATATGAGAAAAAAGCATGGAATTTCTTTTTTATATTTTAAAAGTTCATAAGTTGGAGAAATTATTTTGTGCAGAAACTGGATGCAGAACACTGTCAGGAAACCAACCAGAATACACCACGTCAGCGGTATCGAGCTGCGTTACTGAGTGATACTGTGCAGTACCGAGCCGTGCTACCGAGGGAACGGATTACGTAGCGCATTCTAGTTAGTCTTCGAACGACGACATTCAACGTCCGTACAGAATAATTAATCAACAAGTAGATGAGGTTGACTAACTAAAGTTTAACCAGTTTAACTTTTTGAGTTTTGGAACCATATGAGAGAATATTGTGGGGAGGGTTGTTTTTTATATCTAAGATTTCATTTGAGACAGTTTTGATCATTATTTTTTTCGTAGAAAATTGTTACAAATGAGGCCTAAAACAAACATTAATGTTGTTCTTTAATATACACAATAAAGTTATTGCTCAAAAAGTATATTTTTTATTTTTAAGATGAAAATTGTGAGTTTGAGATGGTAAAAGAATAAATCAAATCATATAAAATGATAGATAACTAATGGGGAATCTAATCATAAAGATTAGCTTAATCTTGATTACTAATACTAATCAAATAGCGCCTCTCATTATCAAAATATTGAATCAAACAATACTTTTATTCATTATAAACAATCTATTTATTTCTCTCTCACACACGCACATTTTTTTCCATCAAAATATCTCTGCTAAAAGAAGAATCTTTAATCCTAAAGCAACCAAAACCTATTACTCCATCTCTCTCTTAGGATCTCTTTGAAAACATCTTTTCCACTATTTTTATGCTAAAAAAATCAGTTAGTAAAAAATAACGCTCGTTTGAAAAATAACTTTTTTCCCAATTAAAAAATTTTTAAAAATATTATTAAAATTATGATCGAGAAAAATACCCTTAAAACTATTTAAAAAAAAAACTTAAACTGCCTCAAACAAAACCTTAATCTAAATATTTTTTAATAACAACTTGTTACTTACCTATTTGAATATTATCAAAGATTTTAGAAGGGAATAGCAAATAGTAGTGAAAACTTCAAAAATTATCTTGATCAGGCACAAATCTCGAGGGAAGATCAAGATGAAAACTTCAAAAATTAAATACGGGGCCATCTAATCTCTGATTTCAGCTAACTTGCAGTCAAATTGAACGTCTTGGAAATACAAACCCAACCACACCAAATTTGACTCAATCTGAGTCCAAATCAAAGACCCGAAACACATTTGAAAGGTTCAATTCATAATTTGGATTACCAAACTATTTCCAAACATGACATGCTTATAGTCAAATTGAGCGGCTCAACGAGACAAAACCAACGAGCCCATGATCGTCAAATTCTGATATTGTTAAGGAGTTCAAATTTCTAATAAACGGTCCACGATCATGGGATTCAACATCGGCCGTCCATTCAAATCACTCTCAATTTACCCTTAATCTTCCTCCTATTTACTGGCTATGCTACTCTAAGAAAACTATATACCCCTCATTCTTCATTGAGGGGGGAGGAATAAAGGACCCAAGCAAGAAGAGAAAGAAGAGAATGAAAAGTTCTCTTGCCATAAGACTCGTCCTAGACCACCGTCGGATTTCATCCCACCGGACTTTCACCCGGCTACCGACGGACGCTGGATTTATGCCCGGCTACCAACTGACACCAAATTTCTATACGACATCGGGCTTCCACCTGTCGTTGGATTTTTGTCAGTCATCGAACTTTCGTCGGACTTCTACAAGACGCCGGACTTTCACTAGTCGCAGAATTTCTACCCGACGTCGGACTTCTAATCGTCGATGGACTTATACTCGTCATCGGACTTTTGTCAGACTTATACCTGATGTCAAACTTCCACCTGTCACTAGATTTTTACCCGACGCTGGACTTTCACCCGTCGCTAGACTTCTACCCATCACTGAACTTTCGTCAAATTTCTACCCAAAGTCAAACTTTCACCCATCGCACGATTTCTACACGACACCGAACACTCGCCCGTCACCTGGCTTCTGTTGGACTTCTATCAGATGCAAGATTTTTGTCCATCGTTGAACTTCTTCTTGATGCCTGATTTCAACACTCGTCGAACTTTCGACCTCTGTCACTCGCCGACTACGGTCCTTTCAAGCACTGTCATCAGACAACGGTCTTTTCGACCTCTGTTGTCCATCGGCTATGGTCCTTCCTACCAAAGAACACATCAATAGTGATTCTTCCTATTTCTACCATGTAATGCACTCCATATGGTGTGTATTTGTTACATCAAGCCAATGTCTTCCCCCAAATGAAGGACCTCATTTAATTTGTAATCAACTGAATATACTAGTTGGTTCATTCAAACTTGAGCTAGGCCCCATGGTTTTTAATGTTTAATGTGTTTTTTAACCTTATTCAGGGTTTTCACATAAAATATGGTCTCTACAAAAATCGCACCCTCTCTTCATCCTGATTGTAAGCTGGTTTCGTATTATAACTAAGATGTTAACTTTACACTATAGGAAATCACTCATTTCAGCGGCTTTTCGGAGGTTAATTTCAGGGCGAGTTCCGACGAAAAAAATGAGAATTTTTCCGATGAAATTTTCCGGCGGTTTCTTTCCCACGAATTTTCCATCGGCTTTTCAAATTTGCAGCGCAATTTTAAAAATTTAATTAAATTGATGAAATTTTAACTATTTTAAATGATTTAACAAAAATGATTAAAAAATATTATAACTATTTTAATAATTTTTATTTTATAAAATAATTAGTAAATATATTTTTGTATTCTATATATTACATTTTGTAAATTAAATTAATTTATATCATTTTTATTAGTATAATTAAATACAATTTGATTTTGG
>NW_021319100.1:48427-58040 GCF_001605985.2 Dendrobium catenatum | reverse complement strand
CGTGCCCAATCAAGATAATTTCATGATAACGTATCAACATTATATATTTTTTAAATATATTCTACCATTTAGCAGCGATTTTAACACTTGCTAAAAGCTCTTCTAAAGCCTTCCTATAGCAACACTTATAAAACCGTTGCTAAAGTTTTTCCAGCAAATACAAATACAACGGATTTGTAGCGGTTTCTAAACCGTTGCAAATAAATTAGTAGGTGTTTAAACCACTGCAACATGTCCAAAAATATGCTATGAAAGCCTGATTTATTAGTAGTGTGTATATACTATATAATGTTCAGAGGAGCTCCAGAAAGTTTACTTGAGTCATATTTGGTGCGAAGACCATGTCTATAGTTCTGATATTCATCTTGTGCGAAGACCATGGCTATAGCTCCAGAAAGGTTATCCATTACCAGTCCAGCTGGAAGTTCTCTGAACAAGGCCTGCAAGGTTATGATACCACATTGTTTAATAGCTCAAGCAAAACTAAGATGAACTAAAAAACCTTATCCATGCGATTCTTTTCATTTAAATCAGATCATTTTTCAGTATTAATTCTATGGTAATAGAAAGGGCGGTTGTACGTAGATGATAGCAACAAAGTTCTAAGAAAAAGAATGCTGATTAGGTACTAATTTAGATGCTGAGTGATTATAAATTCTGCTATTAGTACTTTCTATAAAACTTTAATCTCTTTAAACTCCAAATTCCCTAATAAACAAAAGTGAAATTCATCATACCTTTATCATAGTAGCCAAGCAATGAACAACAATGTCAGTAGAAATAATTGAAATAACCGTTGTCCCGAAACTCAGGTAATTGAAGTTACTTAAGTTAAATGTTCAGTAATGTGCAATTGTAAGTTTTAGAATGTGTAAGGGGGCTTGAATGAACTATGGTTTTGGTTGGAGATGTGAAAATGCAAGTTATAAATTTTCTTTGCGGGCGCGGCGGCACCATATATATTTTTGGCAGCACCACGACGTCGAGCTCTCGACAAAATAGAGAAAAAAAGTTTTGGGTGAGCGTTCATGCAGTGCTGAGTCTTAGGTGAGAATATTCTCGTAGAATCTGAAATATTGTCCGGAAGCAATGCGGTGTTGGAAAGGCAATCGCCCTGACGCTAGTTGGTATTCTATCACTAATTAACAAAAATGGTCATTCTTTAAAAAGAGAAAAAAAAAACCAATTTGGTAATTCATTAATCCTTTATTTATTATTTTATATTTAATTAATTACCATTTTATTAATTTTGCAAAAAAAAAATTTCACTCCTTAGGTAGGGTTTGCTTTTCTTCTTCGTTCATCGTATGAGATAGAGTTTCGAATGGGCCGCTAAAAGCTTCTTCGGTTCTTCCCCTCCTCGAATGAGCCGGATTGGAAGTCACACATATGATATAATGATATATTTGATATTTAATTATATTGATAATTCTCTAATTAATTGGTTAATTATTTATGTTGAAACGTTGCTGTTCGACTTCGCTCCTTCGACGACTTTACCTTCATGTCGGATCGGACGTTACAACATTTTGATCTGAAGCAACGATGGGAGCTCCCTCTCGCTCACTGTGAAGGTAACTTTCTACCTTTCGCGCGCTTCTTCGGCCAAATCCCGTAAATACGAGTAGTAGCGGGATTTGGATTTACAAGGATTTACCGGATTTACGGCGTAAATCCGCAAATCCTGGATTTACGGATTTGCCGGATTTACAGCGCCATTTTTTGCGTTTGGCTGGATTTACCGTAAATCCTACTTAAAACGGGAAATAAATCCGATACCAAACACCCCCTTAGTTAAATTTTTGTGGGATTTTGAGGTGCATTTCTTATATATCTTTACATGTGCTATATCTCTTTATGCTTTAGATATGCCTATGGTGTTCAGTATTTTCATATGATATACTTGTTTTTTTCAAGCAATCTTTTGTTCATTTCTATGAAATTTTAATTGTTGGATGATTTTCTTAGTGATTAAATTACTTTATGGTGGATATTGAGGTTGATGGCATATTCATGCAAGATTCAAATATGTCCGTGAATGACACCCAAACTCCACTGACAAAATTGGCTAGGTTATAACAAAACAAAGAGGAAAGGGATGGGTGATTGGGTTAGGAGCTCTGCATGAGAAGCTACACCAAAGAATAATAAATTAATACATGATTTGACTATTACAGGCACTTGAATAAGATTGATGATTACATGTGGACAACCACCTTTGATGTGGCCTTGGGACACCTTTGATGTGTGTGTTGAATGCCTTCGGTGAGTGTGTTGGGCGCCTTTGATGAATGAACAAGTCATTAGGTTGGATAGGCATAGTCGCCATTGTTGAATGGGTGTAGATATGCTTCTCAGGCTGGCTGAATGTAGATGGATCCTCCCTTCGGGTGAGTGACCCCCTCGGATAACTTCTTATGGGGACTGTACAATTCCTATGAATTGATGTTCCTTAGTAGTTGTTATCATATTGATCAAATCATTAATAAGAGTACACTTTTTAGATATATTGAGTCTATTGTTCAGAGTGATGGTGAAATACATGGGGATATTATATGCATAATTCAAGTTGGATGGTTGAAGTGGAGGAATGCACCGGGTTTGTTGTGTGATAGAAAACTCCCCCTCAAACTTAAGGTAAAATTTTATAAGATGGTGGTTAGACCTGCAATGCTTTATGGTGCATAATGTTGGCCATTAAAGGAGAAGCATAATATTAAGTTAAGTGTTGCAGAGATGAGGATGCTTAGGTGGATGAGTGGCTTTACTCTTAGAGACAAGATACGAAATGAGCATATACGTGAAAATGTTGGACTAGCTCTAGTGGAAGATAAGATTAGAGAGAGTCGCCTTAGATGGGTTGGTCACATAAAACGGCGGCCTTCCGATGACCTGGTTAGGAAAATAGATGTATTAGATTTGACTTATGTTAAGAAGGGTAGATGTAGACCTAAACAGAATTAGTTAGAAAATATTAGAAATGACATTTCTTTATTAGATTTAAATAAAAATTTAACTTTTAACATGACACAATGGAGAAAAATGATTTATGTAGCCGACCTCACATAGTGGGATAAAAGCTTGATGATGATGTTGTTGTTGTTGTAGTAGTAGTTGTTATCATATATTATTATATTTTTGGTCTAGTAAGCCACATTGTTTTGATATATATGAATAGAGGGACAACAATTTGATTAATTGCTCTTGTAGATTGTCAATTATTTCATTCAACATCATGTTTTAGTGATGGATTTAGCTGTGAAAATAACATGCTTGCAAATCATGTTTTTGAAAGCTCCCAAACGTTTTTTACTTGCAATTATTAATTTAAAAATTGATTATTAAAACTTTGCAATTTAATATTATTCAAGCCCAATGACAGTAAATTGAACCAAATGTGAACATAAAGTTTTCTAATACGAGCCGAGTTCGAATAGAGAAAAAATCAAACAAGCTGAATTTGAACGTAGGCTAAGCTTTTCAACATTCAACTCATTTTCCCCTAATTCTAATGCAACTTTAAAAGGAAGAGGAAAAAAGCGCTAAGATTAGCTACTACGTGCCTTTACTTTAAAATTGGCCCATAATCTCATTCTTTCTCGCTGATTTCTGTACGTTTTCTCTTTGTTATTGTTGTTTTTGGCCGTGTGGAGATCGGATTTATATCGGTTACCTACAGATCAGGTTTAAGAACTGATGTTTTTTTTTTGGGATAGAATACACATTAGAATTTATGTGTTGTTCAGGATGAGAAATGAAATCTTGGCTGACGTAGCATGTGTGGTTTCAATATTTCGTTTCCTTTACTATTATAAATTGTTTTGCAAAATTTTATTCCGTTGTAAACCAATCTACAATCAAACGACTTCATGATCAGTGCATAATTAATAAAAGATATTTTATATTTTTAATTCTGAAGAAAATTTTTCTATCCTTTTATAGGAGGACGAGAAGTCTATTGTAAGCTTAAGTTCATAAAATGGGCATTTACTATGACATAGATGATATCCTGCTAGAGGAAGAGGTATGCGTTAGCTCAGTGTCTTTTTCCCTCCTTTAAAGTTGTATTGAAATTGACTTAGTAATTATATAGGTAGGATTCTATTGACATGAAATTATTTCTGTAGCCTATTTCAGTTGTTTTTCAAATAGGAGCAAGTGGAGTTGGTCTACTTGATCCTGGTTCAGAAACAAATAGCTAGTGTAAGCAAGAATAAGTTTTTTTCCCCTCATCTCTCCCATCTTGCAAATCATCTTATGTCCTGAAGCCTGAAGGTTAAGAATACTTGCATACTATTTGGTCCAGGTAGAAAGGAGCGCTAAAGTTACCCTTCCATTCTGGCTTGCTAATGAATTGTTCTTGAGACGAGCAGTATCCATCAATGTTCCTGCTTGTTTTAGCTTAGAGTAAGTTCTTTAGCTTGTTATTTGCTTTTGTAAAAATGATCAAAGCGTTGAGATTATGGCTTCGTTTGGGATGACTTATTTTAAAATTTTTGTACTAAAAAACTGCTTTAAGAAGCAGTAAAAACGCCATCCCAAATGAAGCCTATAAACGAAGTAATCTGCTTTTACTACATCAAGCATGCACATTTTGGGAAGTGCTTGTGGCTTGAAGACAGAAGTTTGAAAACTGTCTTATCGATTAAATTTGTAGGCAGATGTTTTCTTAATGATAGAATTTGCAATTACTATTGGAATTTAATTGTTGTTCAGGACTAGAAAGGAAATACAGGCAGATGCAGCGTGTGTGGATTTGAGATTTCGCTCCCCTTACTTCTATGAGCTGGGCTGCAAAATTTTGCCCCTGTAAGTAATCCAATCTACCGATTGCAATCAAATGGTTTTATGCTCAGTTCATAATTTTAAAGAAATTTTAGTGATATCTTTCAATAAGTGGACAAGACGACAAGGAAGTAAGAAAGAAGAAATAAAAATAAAAATGCTTTCTTTTAAGTTTTTAATGAGTTGCTTCTTTGGCATGATTACATGTTCCAGATAATTGGGATGAGGCTGATGTTGATGATGATGCATAATTACATGCTCTTGCTGAATTTTTCTCATTCTATTCTTCAGTTTTGATAGGTTGGTTCTAACAGCATGATTCAATATCAGCTTTTGTAAAAAGTATTTTGTATTTAACATCATTAAGTCCTTACCGTAGTTTCCCTGATCCTGAGGCTTCGTTTGGGACAATTTTCTTCCTGCTTCTTAAAGTGATTTTTTAGTACAAAAATTAAAATTTATGTATTATAAAATTATTTTTAGAAGCAGTAAGAAAGCCGTCCCAAACGAAGCCTTAGTCTAGCAGTAGTCTCAAGTCCCATGCTAGTTTTGTTGAATTCACTTGGATTTTTAATGTTACACTTAATTAATGCTCAAGTTTATGAAGTATTTTTGTATGTTGTCTAACGATGTGAGCCTGGTATCCATACATGCAATTTTTTTTTTTATATTTTATAGTCGACAATCAGTGTAAAATTTGTCGAATAATAATGACATGAATCCTTTAGAAAAGGGATTCATGTAACCCACGTAGTGGGACAAAGGCTTGAGGTTGTTGTTGACCGCAAACTACATTTCTATTGAGAGAGTTGATTTTAATTTTCATTTCCTCGGGGTATTATTAGTATAAGAAGTACATTTTCAAAGCAACCGATGATTATTGACAGGGTTACAGACAAGAGCATCGGCCCCTTTTTGCAATATGCATTCACTAGTAGGTACACTGAGATTCTAAGTAAATCACACAACATTAGCTGTCCAGACTTGTTAATGTTATTTTAAGTTATGAATTGCTCTCTATCAGCTTTCATGTTGTACCCATGCAAAGTTTTTATGTAAAATGTCTTTTTATTGGGATGAACTAAGCATTGCTGGTGTAATACTTCAAGATTCGAGTCCAATTTGTGTTTTTTTGCTTGACATCTCAATCTTTATTTTGGTCTAACTCCATAAATTTTATGTGACAAATGATGAGAAACTAGACTGCATTTGCACATTTTCTGCTTCTCTCAACTTCATCCAGTCATCGATATTTGTAAGAAAAAACGTTTATGATTATATGTGTGCATACTAAATATATTATTGTATTATGTTATATTCAACTTCTGTCATTAAGCTGATCACTAAGTTCATATCAAACATAATATCATGCAGGCATAATAGAATCCAACTCTTAAAATTAATCTGAATGCTGTAATTTTGTTTCACACCCGAAGATTTTTATTTTTTATTTTTGTTCATTTGATTATCTTTTCAGATTTTTAATCATTCATTAAAGTTTTCAATCCCTTTCTATCAACTACTTGAGATAAAATAATAGAAACTGATTCTTTGAATACTGACTTTGTAGGAAGTTGCTAACTCTTGCTTCGTTTTGGATGGCTTTTCTGCTGTTTTTTAAAAAATAGATTTTTAGTATTAAAAATTCTCTGATATGAAATTTTTGTATTAAAAAGCTGCTTTAAAAAATAATAAGAAAGTCGTCCCAAACGAAGCTTTTGTCTAATACCAGATGTTGGATCAAATTGATTAGGATACCTAATTTAAGTTATATGCACACATCAGTTAATTACTGTAATCTACATCCTTCTTTGTTGGAGCATCAATGCTCATGGTTGTAGAAATTTAGTTAAGGCTTTGTTTGTGACGACTTTCTTACTGTTTCTTAAAGTAATTTTTTATTATAAAATTTTTAATTTTTAAATTAAAAAATTATTTTAAGAATCAATAAAAAGCTGTTCCAAGCAAAACCTAAATCTGAGGGGTTGTGAAGCACATCGCTATCCAATTTCCCTTACCCAACACTTCAAATCCAATTTGGCAAATCTGTCGCAACCAAAATATCACCTTTTCCCATCTCTATTGCTACTTGATGTTTGATTTTGTTTGGCCCAAGTTGCTTTCGTTCACTTTGTCTGTGTTAGCCATATTGTGTTTGAAACTCCATTGCCTTGATCTTTTGGTCTAGATTGTTATGTCATTTGGCCAAAGTAGCCCTCAAAACCTTAAAAGTTTAGTCTGCTCAATACCTGCTAAGGTTATTCATAATTATTGCTCAACTTGTGGTGGTCGGAATAATTCAAATGGGTCAATTCCAATCTTATCCTCACATATAAGGAGAGCAACCAAGTTAATTGTTTGTTCTCCCTTGACTCCTGATATTTCTCATTAACTGATATAGGAATTATTACGATCGGTTACCAGACGTCCGGACATTCAATTCAGACGCGCCACGTCAACTAAATACATTAGGGCCTGCTGTATTTGGATGACGTGGCGCGTCTGGATTGGTGTCCGGACGAATCTGGACACCGGACATAATAATTTGCCCTGATATAGGCCTCCACCAACACCTGATTTCTAGTAGCAATGGCATTGAATACTCTTTTTTTAAGCTTGTATTTTTTTCTTTCCTATTTTCTTCAAAAATTCTGACTCTTTAAATCGTTTTCGTGAATATTAAAATATATTGCACCAACTATCCTTGTCAAGTCTTCAACTTGGTCTTGATAGATTGATTTAGGTGACATACATATATATACATACATACATATCATACACATACACATATATATACATACAAACATACATATACATACACACATAGGGGTGACATTTTGGGTCATGGGTCGGGTTGACCTGAATAGTGCCAGATTAATTTTGGGTTTGACCTGAACTTGACCCGTTTTTGCAAATGGGTCAGTTTTTTGGACCCGAACCCGACTCGCTTCGAGTCCGGGTCAACCAGACATGACCCGAATGACCTAGAGCCAACAAAAATTGCTAGTTTTCGGGTAAAAAAAAAACATGTCAATCTCGGGTTTTCGGTTCAAAAACTGGTTTCGGGTAAAAAATGGGTCAATTTTGAATTTTTGCGTCAACCCGAACTCTACTTGATTTTTGAAACTGTCGATTTGTTGAACCTGAATTTGACCCTTTTCAGGTCCAGGTTGACCTCAGATCGGTTCATGTCGGGTTTTCAGGTCGTGTCAAATATTGACACCCTTATATGCACATACATACATATAAATACATGCATAAACAAACATACACATACATATTATATGCATACATATATACATACGCATGCATGCATATATGAAGAGAGATGAATGGGAAAGAGTATTTAGATGAGAGAGAGTAAAAGAAGATAATATAATTATGTTGTCAAAGTAAAATTTTAGGCTAATAGAATTCTCATGTGAGCAAGATGATGCAAGATTTCTTATATTTTATGCTCTCCTTAAACAGTTCAGGACCTTTTTAACAAAATTCTATTTAGCTTAAAAAAATACTATGTTTAGCACAATTCAGTATGTACATAATTTTAAGGAGGGTTTACATACATACCACAATATTTCATATTATTTACTTATCTAAAATTTAAAACTTTAATATTATATGCCTACCACCCATAGAATAAATATGGATGCACGGAATGAAATATTAAAATTTATAGTATGGTATGGGTGATAAAGATGAAATATATGAGTGATATATTTGATATTAAAATTTTATAGGAGTGGTACGAATATAAAGTTAAATTTTTTGATATTAAATATATAAATAGCATAAAATAAAATGGTATGTATGTAAATCTCCCTATGAAAAAATTCCTGCTAAGCCACTAGAACTTTAGAGTAAATTATAATAAGTGAATTAAAATAAACTTATAAAGTTAACCATTGCCATTAATAATGAAAATAAAGTAATTAAAATTTGATTTTGCACAAAGGTTTACATTATTTTGGTAGAGTTCACAGTATGCTATAACCAAATAGTTGCAAAGCAATATACTTCTTTTTCAAGATAGTAATGTAAATTTAAACTATCATAAAAAAATAATAATAATTCATCCAAATATTTTTGAAAGAAAAGATCCTCTTATTGAAAAAAAAAAATTGACCATAATTGCTCCTTCTTGGTTTTGCTCAGATATTAAATATTATAGAGATTTTGGTAAAAATAATGTCATTGAAAGTTATGAATTGTTAGTTTATTAATTAAGGAAATTATCTAAAAATTTGTTATTAGATAATTTCATTTCAAATTAATTTAATTTGTATTTGTTATATAAAATTTTTTAATTTTTTTGAAAAAGTAATATTATAATACTATATCTATTGCATATCAATATTTTATTTTTTTAATAATAGAAATATCTAAAGTAGTGTGCTTTTAATCTATCGGGCTTAGTTTGGTTAGTGGGCGAGTATGACTGGGAACCTCTCAAGTGGCTCGCCTCCATTAAGGGGAGTAGCAAAACTTGAGCCCGCACTCGTGGGTTCGCTCCGTTAGGTTCCGTCTCAAAAAGTATTGTGCTTTTACAAAAAAAGGTACTACATTTTTATTAAATTAGGAATTAGTTCCAACTTTTCATGCTTTTATTTTTCTTACTTGCTTTAGAATCTTACAATAATTTGTCACCCTATTAGATACATAGATATTGCCCATTCAAAATGTCTCAAACAAATTTACTCTTATGAACAGTTAGGTCCAAAACGTTACAGATGCCTAAAAAGCCCCCCAAAAACAAATCTCCATACAAATTATATCAAGATAAAATTAAAAATTATTAAATTTATTTTAAAAAAGATAAATGTATATC
>NW_021319100.1:18715-48327 GCF_001605985.2 Dendrobium catenatum | reverse complement strand
AATATATATATATATATATATATATATATATATATATGTTAGCTATTATTACAAAAAGTTATTGCCCCCTCAAACAAACTCTAAAGATATTTTAATACTAAATAAATAATTTTTAAATATAAAGTACTAAATGCATGAATCATGATCAATGGATAGCGTAATCCATATGCTAATTATTTAAATAAGACCACTTCATTATTTATTTAATATTAAAAGTGCATTGAACATTAAAAATTAAATGAAAAGAGTTTAATACAAACATGATGAAAATTAAAACATGTGAAAATGTTGACCCGTAAGCTGAAAAAAAAAATCAAAATCAAATATTACATGCTCTGCCCCGCACGTCGCGCACGTCTGCGACTTGTCCCGCACGACCCACGTCGCACGATCTCCTCACGACGTCAAAAGGGTGAAGGGAAGAAGGGATTCGGCTACTGACTCAACCTCTCCGCTCTCGCTCTCTTCTCCCTGCTCTCTTGAGCTTCTCCGACTCCTCGCTGCCATTCGACTTTGCTCCAGCGACGACTTTCCTTTCCTGTCGGGATCGAAAGTCACAACATTTTAATCGGAATCAACGACGGAGCTCGCTCGAAACTTTCTGCCTCACGCGTGCTCCTCTCGGCTCCTCGACTTTGCTCCTCCAATGCTGTCCCTACCTATCGGATCGGAAGTTACGACATTTTGATCGGAAGCGACGACGGGAGCTCACTGCGACGGTAACTTTCTCCCTTTGCTTCTTCGGCTCCTTCCTGTTTGTCCGACTCCGCTCCTTTGGCGACATTCCTGTCGGGATCAGAAGTTACGACATTTTGTTCGGAACCAACAACAGGAGCTCGCCGGCTGTAAGGGTAACTTTCACCCTTTCACGCACTAGTTCGGCCAAATCCCGTAACTCCATCGAGTTAAAAAAAATTATTATAAATATTTTATTATAATTGTTTTAATTAATTCTAATTAATTCTTAAAATTAATTAATATTAATTAATGAAAATTATTAAAATTAATTAATATTACTTAATTATAATTAATTATTTTAATTAATTTTAATAAAATTTAATTAATTATCTTAATTAGTTATAATTAATTAATTAAAATAAAATGTTAATTAATTTTAATTAATTAATATTAATTATAATTAAAATAATAATAATAGATGCTTGCCCTCCTACCTCGATCCACGAGCCTCCCTAAGATATAATCTAAACTCAGGTTCCCGTTTTTGATGTTTGCGGTGGACCGTCAAACCCCCTATACGCGCTCTCGTAGCACGGTGGGAGGAAACCCGATCTGGCACCTACAACGAAGCGGGTAATCTCCTAAAATCACATTTTCGATGTTTGCAACGAACCGGAGAACCACCTATACACGCTCTTGTAGCACGATGTGATGCATAAGACGACATGGGTAAGCCCTATACACGCTCTTGTAGCGTGGTGGGGACGCTCCTCGACCTCGACATCATCGCCAACGACTGCTACGCAAAGGTATGATGTTCCAAATCCCATTTTCGACATTTGTATCGGACCGGGGAACCACCTATACGCGCTCTTTTAGCACGGTAGGAGGGAGCCCGGTGCGATGCATACGACGAGTTGGGTAAGCCCTATACACGCTCTTGTAGCGTGGTGGGGAGAGCCACTGGTATTCTGGTACGGGTACTGTTGAAGGCCCCATACACGCTCTTGTAGCGTGGTGGGATGAAATTTGTACGGCCGCGATGTTTAAGGACACCTACCATACACGCTCGAGTAGCGTGGTGGGAAGGCCCAGCTCTCATACATTTCCCCCAAACGAGGGATATGCTGGGGTGCTGCCGAAATTTTCACTGAAATGTACAAAGCCTGAACAATAAGAAGACCTCATTTGGGCAACAATGCATAAGACCTGTACTTGAACAATAATGCACAGAACTTGAACTAAATAAGCAGAGGACTTGTACGAAGAATAGTGAACTTGTGGACTAAAACTCTAAATGATTTCTAAAGGTCAAAACCAAACTAAATAAAATCAAAATGAGGCCAAATTCAAATCAATTGAATATGAAATTGAACCTGCAAGGACTTCAGAAGACTCTAAACAATCAACTTGAAATTGTACTCTGAATTCAAAACTGGAACGAGATGCGGAGAGCAAGGAATTCAAACTGAACTCAGGCTGGATCCAAAATAAGGACTTGAGTTTGAATGGGATGCCAAGAGTTGAACCCATAACGACATACAAGACTCAAGCATGAGTTGAACCTTAAACTCGGGTCCGATGAAATACATAGGACCAGAGCCTTGGATGAATGAACAAATCAGAATCTAAATGCACAGTTCTCTAAATTAACCACAAGTTGCAAGTGAGAGATGAAATTCCAGTGTAAGCGAAAGATGAATGCAACAAACTCCTACAACAGTCCCTACGAGGTTAAAAGCAACTTGCTTACAAGGACAACAAATGATTGTAGAATGCATATGTGTTTTATATGCACTATTGGAATCTCCAACTAAACAATGATGCATGTTGATTGAGATGGCAATATTGGAGACCAGCAATCAAAGATACTTGTGGATAACAACAGTGTATTGTAAGTATAATGAATCACTGTGGGCACAAGTACGGATATCACCTACGACAGTGGTGATCAAGATCTTCAAGTACGTCGAGTACAAGGGCAGCCCGGTGTATGAAAGAGGATCGTCCCCAGTAAACAAGTACAATTAGCAAAACCACCTGAGATTGGTGAAAGGAAGACACAATGTAGGTGTAATAGACTCCCGTGACAATCCCTATAAATGCATGTTGATTGAGATGACAATACTGGAGACCAGCAATCAAAGACTCGTTCTCTACAAACAAGTACAATCAAGACCCACCTGAGATTGGTGAAAGGTGGGTGTGATACAAGAACAATGGGTCTTCTACAAATACCTTCAGGAGGTCGTAGGGGATACGATGGTCCCCTGCAAATGGATACTTGTGGATAACAACAGTGTATTGTAAGTATAATGAACACTGTGGACATAAGTATGGATATTACCTACAACGATGGTGACCAAGAACTACAAGTGCGTTGAGTACAAGGGCGACTCTATGTACGAAAAGGGCACCTTTTGACAGAAGGGATGAAATGTATGAATAAATTATAACTAAATTTCCTGGTGTTCTAAAGTCTCTTCTTAGTTCTTTATTTGAGAAGAAAACAGCTCTGGTACCCACAAATACCGAAAATAATAAGTCTACTACACCGAAGATCCTAAAATGAGTTCTTTCCAGATAAGCGGTCATTGACCTCAAAATCCAGAAAATAACGTCCCCGGTGAATGAGAAAGGGGGAGTCAACATCAAGACGCATGCCACCAGATCCGCAACAATCGTATTAGCGGACATAAGGCATGTATAAGCTCTCAAATGAAAAGCTGTGTGCATCCAAATGATAGTTATCTACACAACTATAAATACTTCAAAGTATCCATGCACCTGCAATATAATTTGTATACACATAGGTACACAATGGGGTACATCTAAATCAATATAAAAATCATTCGTATGGGCTTCGGCGAGCGTATTATTGGTACACACGTGACGCCTAGAGATGCTGCGCGGGTCGATAAGTGAATTCTAGTTCGAACCTGATCCATCTATACGGATCAATAGAAGTCGACAGGGTTCGAACCTTCAAACAAACACATGGTTGTGAGAACCGGTGTATTTGTTTCAATACATTCACATTAGGCCTTCAAGGTCTACAACCAAAAGAATTCACTAAACAAAAGGCATGAAGCCTACGAAATCCGATCCTCCTAAGTAGATAAATAGGAGTAGACAGGGTTCGAGATATTAGATAAATATGCAGTCACGAAAGTTGACCAGAATATTTATTTTGTACATTCATATTCGGCCTTCAAGGCTTTCAACAAAGAAAATTCATAAACAATGGCATGAAACCTATGAAACCCGATCCTCAGTCAATAGCTTGTCTGAGTTGACAGGGTTCGATCAATAAATGGAAATGACCTTAAGGTCACCCCGATGATGGCCGTGTTGAATGCATATCTCAACCGGAGGGGTTCACAAAATATTTCAAAATGCCCTCAAATCAAACTTCTACAAAATTCAAATATTTTTCTAGTGACCTTAAGGTCACCCCGATGATGACCGTGTTGAATGCTAATCTCAACCGGAGGGGTTCATGAATACCTTCAAATGTCTTCCAAAAGTCCATTCAAAATCCAAACTCCACAAATCTCAAAATCTCAAATATTTAAAATTGAAATAAATACATCAATCACTCGAGTGAAATCCATCCACCCTCCGCAACAGTTTGCCAAGGTGGACAAATCAAAATTTACTTTAGCTCACAAAGAGCCAAATGTCTAGTCGAAAATATCACTAGGATCAATTCTCAAAATAATCTCCTGTCAGTAAGGACGTGATATGTGTCCTCTAACTGGCGGTTTTGCCGTCAAATGGCACCGTAGGATAAACGGTTATGACCCGCGACCCTCTGAACCAAGTGGTTTTGCCGCCAAATAGCACCACATATACCGGTTATGGCCAGCGCCAATACGTTCCTTATTGGCATTAAATCTTTGAGATATGAATCAATAGGATATGATTGATAGGGCACAAAGCTCTCTGCAAGCTAAGGTGGATTTAAATTTGTCCCCTTAGACAAACATCCAACCCAGGTCTACAAGGCCCCCTTGGACGAAGCAACCCATGGCTGCTGACAAGGATCCTTCTGTCAGGTTGGGTCGACTACCTCCTCTGACTAAGTAGACTTAGGATCACGATGGCACGGGACGACGGAACCATGGGATCTTGATCGGGTCCATCATCCATTCCCCCACCATCTGCTTTAAGTGCAAGATGGTGCAATTTCCATTTTTAAATATCAAATCTCCCAACCCAAATTCCAAATATCTGAACTTTCCAAATTTCCAAATCTAAACTCATGCTGCTACTATATGCCAGATAACACGTATTCTCTACGTATCTGATCGACGACTAGCCTTAATCGAAAGTTCTCTCTCGTCACCGGGAGGGGTAATTAACTATAGAGGCTTGCCCCTATAGGAAACTAGAACTCAGATTATAAAATCCTCACAAAATGAGGGCGAAATCTCTGGGTAGTGTCTTATCTACAAACTCATTTGCCTTCCAAAATTTACCCCGAAACTTAGTTCGTCAAAACTCCCCTCGCCGAAAAAAAAAAGCGGCGAGAAGGCCGGGGCCGAATTTTCGGAGCCCACAGAAAACACATGTAATAAAATAAATATTTTATGTAATTAAATAAAAGTTTTTAATAATTAGTTAAAAATCATACTTATTAGATATTAATATCTCATTATTTTAATAAATAATAATTACTACATAAATGAAACAAAGAAAAAACCTTCCCCTTTTGCAGTTTTTCACTTTTTCTATTCCATTCTACCCAAATTCTTGAAACAATCTCTTCTACAACTACGTTCATTGCTTGGGATTTAAAACTGCCTTTCATAGTTCTTTCATTCTAGTCCAACCAAATTTTCAAATTCATTTCTTTTTTAAGACATTTAATTCATTTAAGTCAAACTCACATACAGAAGCACTATCAAAAAATAAGGCTATCGCAGCACAAATTTGAACTTTTCCCGACAATTTTACCTTCCACAAATTTACTTGCAACGGTTTTAAAACCGTTGAACGCCTGTTGTGATTGTAATGCGCTTCAACGATATTCTACGGCGGTTTCAAGATCGATGAGGTAGATATAACGAAATGCTGAATTTCACAACGGTTTAAACCGCCACGATGTTACATAAATGCAGCAGTCATAACCGCCACACAAAATGATAAAATAAATAATTCACAAAATTGGGGTGGTTTTCAAACTGCCCAAATAACTGCTATGAAATCTTCTTTTTTATTTTAGTAGTGCACATACACAAAATTTAAATTCAAAATATTTTATTTCTTACCCAAAACTATCAACCAATAGATCAAATTGAGTTGCGTAAATTCATTTTCTTGAAATCCTTTGTAGTGAGTCATGACCATATAGCTATTGCCAATGGCATTCCAAAGGAAAGCCCAATTCATAATATAAGATTCTTCAATCCCCTCTCTTTTGATTTTTTTTTTTATCTTAATAGAATTGGAGTTATGTGATGAGTAAATAATCATACAAGTAATACAATAATGAGAAAAGATATCCTAAGTATCAAATATAAATTAAAAAAAAATTATTTGAAAAATAAAAATTGTTAAGTTTTTCAATAAAAATAAAACTAAATTATAAGATATGTGTATTCCTAATGAGTAATATTAATGAGGACTTTCTAATAACTAAGATGATATACGATTTAATTGCAAGTTTATTGATAATATATATTGAGAAAAATATTATAGAGGTTTTGAGGTAAAATCAATAGTTGACATCATTAAAGACAATTTAAGATGCTTAATCATAATGTTTACATTAAAAGCAATTTTTTTTTTAATTTGAAGGATGTTTATAATGCAAATATTTATATTGATTTTGTTTGGCTAACTTATGCTTGTTCAAAAAGTTTTAAGTACAAAATTTCAAAAAAAAAAAAAATATATATATATATATATATATATTCTTATCAAATAATCTTTTATTATTTATATTCTAATTTCTTACTTTTTCTTATTTTATTATAATAATTATTTAAACTATAATCATTATTTCATAATGAATAAGTCGGCTCAAAAGCCAACTCAAACACGTTTAATTAAACTCAAGCTCAAACTCAAATTTGATTAATTAATCAAATTCAAACTCAAGCTCAAATTAGCGGCAACCTAAGTTCAACTTGACTTCTTTACCCCCCTAAGGCATATTATCCTCGTTATAATAGGAAAAGTAAATAGCTTAAACTTCAAAAGATATTGAAAGGTTTTTATATAGACATTGTATCATCATTATTACATAACAAAATAAAGAGTAAGTACTTCGAAGTTGGTGATGATGGTGGTGGCGTGTGTTTGCAATCTAGAGAGAGAGAGAGAGAAATATATCAAGATCATTATTATAAATGTTTTCGATCTCAACAAATACATCAAATAAAATAAATGGTTCTTCAACTAGGAATGTATCAAGGAATATAATCTGCTCATGGCTGGATCCACATGACCTAACAACGTAGCCCAAACTCTTAATAAAACACGGCTCTCAATAAATAATTTCAACTAGAAGCAGCATTAAACTCTTAGAAAGAAAAATTAACGGGAAAGTTGACAAGGCCTCTGGATTCTCTTAAATGTGGAGTTAGCTCAACTGGTATCAAAAGAACAAGTTGCAGAAGAAGAATAAGGCTCCGTTTGGGATTTTTTTTCTTATTGTTTTTTTAAAGCAGTTTTTTAGTACAAAAATTTTAATTTTTGTATTTAAAAACTGTTTTTAAAAAATCAGTAAAAAAGCTGTCCCAAACGAAGTCTAAATTAACTTTAAAAAATCACCTCATGGCTTAAATGGGGCAAACACCACAACTGAGTTGTGTCCTCCGAATCCAAAAGAATTAGAAATGGCTGAAATCATAAAAGGGGAATCGGATCAGTTTCACTTGATTCAAATTTTCAACGAAAAGAAGTTGTTGGCATTTGGGGTTTCATTGATACTCACCAACATTGACTTCATGTTGCTGCTTCTTGTTAGCCACAGTATCAAATTCGACTGAAGGCTCGGGATCCTACAGATAAAAAAAAAGGTTAAAAGTTAATTTTTTTCATATCAGCTACGGAATGAGCTATGGCCTTTGCTAGTAAAGAGCAAAACCCTCCATGGGGTCCTGGTTGGGTACCCATGCTTTACTCGAACGGGCTTCGCCCACCCACGCCCACCAATGGTGACTTTCGGGATGTCATACCCACTTAGACCCACCCACTTTCTATGCTTTTTGAAAACAGTCTGCCACGGATTGATGGCCTTGAGGCTTCCTCCCCTTTGCTCTTATTGCAAACTTTTAAGACGCATATCAAAATTTATCATAGTCGTAGTGTGGTTAAGTGTTGCATATTATTTAGTGAGGATTGCAATAATATAAGACATACGGTGATTAGCAATGTAAATCGATTTATCCCCCGATGTTGAGTACCCGGGTATGGGTGGGTACATGGGTGGGTGTGGATATGGGTACCAAATGCAAGGCTCTGGACTAAAGAGTAGTTCACATGGCATTTTCCTTGGGTTCTCAAAGAGATTACAAGTGTAAAAATTCCTTTTAAAATTTTACCTTAACTTTTTAAATGGTAAAAAGTCATGCAAAAAGAAAAAGAAAAAACGGCACACTTACAAATTGGTTTATAGTAGGATGCAACCACCCAGTAGTAATAGCCTTTACACAAGCAATGGCTTCCAAACCTCCAGAAGCTCCAAGGCAATGGCCTATCAAGGACTGCAGGTAGAATTGTTTGAAGGTAGAAATAACGTTAAACAGAACCACAATGTTATAGAGAAAACAAAATGAAGACTATAAAAAAGAATTATCAGCAAATATGAACAGGGAAATATCTACCTTAGTTCCATTCATCTTGATATCCTTTGAGTTATTGAAAACCTTTTTTATAGCATTCACCTCAGCAAGGTCACCAGCAGGTGTAGATGTAGCATGAGCATTTATATAATTAACCTATAAAATAATAAATAATGCATAAAGTTTGAACATCATTCATCTCATTTTAAATAAATTTTTATCTAAAGTGCTAAAATAACGATAGACAATGGCTAGAAACATTGAAATAGACATTAAGATATGACCCCAGAAAAATTCTACATGGAACGCCGGAGGGAGGACCGGGACACTTGGGGAGCACCTCCTCTTCGAGGAATAGGAGGTTATGGAGAGTACCGGGGTAACGGAAGGGATCCGAAGGTGAGGAAGTTGAAGATGCCCATCTTTGAGGGCGAAGATGGTCATGGTTGGATCTATAAGGTGAAGCATTACTTTGCTGTCAACGGGTTGACAGATGATGAGAAGCTGACGGCGGCAGGTTTGTGTCTGGAAGGGAAGGCACTGGCATGGTACCAGTGGAGAGACAGAAGAGAGCCTATCAGAACCTGGCGAGAGTTCAAGGATTGTTTATTAGAGCGTTTCCGAGCCGATGGAGGAGGAGACTTCTATGAGCAATTCTTTACTTTGACGCAGGAGGGGACTGTGGCCGATTACCGGGACAGATTTGAGTACCTGACAAGCAGATTGGATCACATTTCAGAGTATGCCCTAGAAGGGAACTTCATGAAGGGGATTAAACCGGAGATCCGAACAGCAGTTAGAGTGCTAGAGCCAAGGAACTTAGGCAAGGCTATGGAGCTTGCACAATTGGTAGAAGATCAGAGGAGATCGGAAAGAGGAGCTCGAGGCAACTATTCAGGGGGGATCGTACAAGATGACTACTGCTGTATTACCATCCAAAGGGGTAGCCCCAGGGAACCAGAGGGAGGTGCCCAAGGAGCGATCTGGTGGAGGGGGAAATGTGGGACAGTTCAAAAAGCTGACGGAAAAAGAAATGCAGGATAAGAGAGCGAAAGAATTGTGCTTCAGATGTGATGAGAAGTACATGCCGGGGCACAGGTGCAAAGACCGAACTCTTCAGGTCCTCCTTGTCTGTGAAGATGAGGAAGACGAGGAGGGAGGTGGAAGCAGATCTGAAGAGGAGGGGGAGGAGAAGCTACACCTGAATGTGGTAGAAGTCTCTCTGAAATCTGTAGTGGGATTCACCCCGAGTCACACTATGAAAGTGAGAGGAGAGATAGCTGACCGCGAGGTGGTTGTGTTGATTAATAGTGGGGCAACCACAATTTCATTTCCAACCAGATCGTTGAGTTGTTGGGGATGGAGTTAGTGGATACCGGAGGCTATGGTGTGATGATGGGCACGGGAAAGGTGGAGATGGGTAGAGGAGTTTATCGAGGAGTAGTTTTGAAGATTCAAGGGGTCCATGTAAAGGAAGACTTCCTTCCCTTGGAATTGGGGAGTACGAATGTCATCCTGTGGATGAAATGGTTGCAAACCTTGGGGGAGACCAAGATAAATTAGGGGAAATTGAGGATGGAGCTAGTAAAGGAGGGAAGGAAAAGGGTGATCCAAGGTGATGTTGGGCTGACCAAGGCTGGGGTGTCACTTAAATCCCTAATCCGGACAATCCAAGAGGAAGGGGGAGGATACTTGGTGGAGTTACACCGTTTGGAAGGGATCAGAATTGAGGAAGAAGGCACTATTCCTTCCTCAGTACAACCTCTAGTACAGCAGTTCAGGGAGGTTTTCCAACCTCCGCAGGGTTTACCACCTCAGAGGGAGCTGGAGCATGCCATCACTTTGAAGGAAGGGGAGACACCGATCAGTGTCCGCCCTTACCATTACCCACAGATCTAAAAGGACGAGATTGAGAAGTTGATCCGGGAGATGCTAGAGGCAGGGATCATCAGGTCAAGTGTTAGCCCTTTCTCTAGTCCAGTTCTCCTGGTCAAGAAGAAGGATGGGAGTTGGAGATTCTGTGTGGATTACAGGGCTCTGAATAAGAGCACTATACCAGACAAGTTCCCAATTCCAGTGATTGATGAGTTACTTGATGAGTTGCATGGGGCCGTGTTGTTCTCTAAGTTGGATTTAAAATCGGGTTACCACCCGATCAGGATGAAGGAAACCGATGTGCCAAAAACAGCATTCAGAACACACGAAGAGCATTATGAGTTTCTGGTGATGCCTTTTGGGTTGACTAATGCTCCAGCTACTTTCCAATCCCTGATGAACATAATATTTAAGCAGTACCTCAGGAAGTTCATCCTTGTCTTCTTTGATGACATCTTGGTGTACAACAAAATTGTAGGGGAACATTTGAAACACTTGAGGATGGTTCTAGAAGTCTTACAGGAGCACCAATTAAAGGCTAATTAGAAGAAGTGCAGCTTTGCCTAGACAAGTGTGGAATACTTGGGACATGTGGTGTCCCAAGGAGTGGCAGCATATATGAGTAAAATTGATGCAATGCAGAAGTGGCCAAAGCCTAAGAACATAAAGGAGCTGAGGGGATTCCTAGGATTGACGGGGTACTACCGGCGATTCGTGAAGGGGTACAGCTCCATTGCCTGGCGGTTGACCGAGCAGTTGAAGAAGGACAACTTCCTATGGGGAGAGGCAGCAACTCAGGCTTTTGAGAAATTGAAACATGCCATGACGACAGTACCAGTTTTAGCTCTATCGGATTTCAGTCAGACCTTTGTGGTAGAGAAGGACGCATCAGGATATGGACTTGGGGCAGTACTGATGCAGAACCACAGACATGTAGCATACTTCAGTCAAGTGCTGTCAACCAAGGCAAGACTGAAGTCAGTGTATGAGAGGGAGCTGATGGCCATTGTCTTGGCGATTCAAAAGTGGCAACCCTATCTTTTGGGACGACATTTCATCGTCCGGACTGATCAGAGAAGCCTGAAGTACTTGTTGGAGCAAAGAATGGTCACTGAAGAGCATCGATGGTTATCCAAGTTATTAGGCTATGACTTTGAGATCCAGTATAGGTCGGGCTTGAAAAATAAAGCAGCTGATGCTTTATCTAGATGTGTGGGGGAGTTCCAAGAGTTGTATCAGTGCCACTGATGGTATAATGGGGAGCCATCAAAGAGGAGAGCATGATGAATGAAGAGCTAAAGAAAATCAGGGAGGATTTGATGAAATATAAGAGCAACCATCCAGGTTATTACATTGAAGGGGAGAGGTTGTTGTATCAAGGAAGGTTTGTAGTGCCAAGAACCTCAATACATATTCCTCAGCTGTTACAAGAGTTCCATGGCATTGCAGTGGGAGGTCATTCAGGGATTCATAAGACATATAGAAGGCTGGCATCTGAGGTTTACTGGAAGGGGATGCATAAAGATGTAGAGGAAATGGTGGCAAGATGTGAAGTGTGTCAAAGGAACAAATACATGGCTATGGCTCCAGGGGGACTACTACAACCCTTGGCACTTCCCAATAGAGTATGGGAGGAAGTGTCCATGGACTTCATCGACGCTTACCGCGATCAGAGGGGTACACTGTTATCCTGGTGGTGGTAGACAGACTCAGTAAGTATGCACATTTTATCCTATTGCGCCCCTACACTGTTGTGTCAGTGGCAGCAGCATTTATCAGGGAAGTGGTTAGACTACATGGGATCCCTGAATCGATAGTGTCAGATCGAGACAAGGTGTTTCTCAGCCAGTTTTGGAGGGAATTGTTCCGGCTGCAGGGGACTATCCTCAAGAGAATCACCGTCTACCATCCACAGACAGATGGGCAGACAGATGTAGTAAATTGAAGTCTGGAGACTTATTTGAGGTGTTTCGCTTCGAAAACACCACGGATGTGGGCGAAGTGGTTGTTTTGGGCGGAGTATTGGTATAATACCTCGCATCATTCTGCCTCTCAAATGACGCCCTTCAAGGTATTGTATGGAAGGGACCCCCACACCTAGTGCCTACGGAAAAGGAAATACATAGGTCTCTTCAGTTGAGCAGTATCTGGAAGAAAGGGACAAGGTGCTCGAAGATTTGAAGAAACATCTGCTGAGGGCCCAACAACTCATGAAAAAGCAGGCAGACTCACATAGAAGAGATGCAGTTTGAAGTTGGAGAGAAAGTCTTTCTCAAATTACGACCCTACAGGCAGCGGACAGTGGCAAGGAGGAATAAGAAATTGGCATCAAGGTACTTCGGCCCCTATGAAGTGTTGGATAAGATCGGAGCTATGTCATACCGATTAAAGTTGCCCCCATCAGCTACCATACATCCAAATTTTCATGTATCACAGTTGAGGAGAGCTATTGGGAAGCATGCACTGAGTGACCTGTGACACTGACTGAGGATTTGGAAGTAAAATTAGAGCCTCTGGAGATTATAGGCGTAAGATCATATAAGGATGGCAACAAAGAAGTGCTGATTAGGTGGAGAGGCCTTCCCGATTTCGATGCTACTTGGGAGCTAGTGGAAAGAATGAAAGAGCAATTCCCTTCCTTTCACCTTGAGGACAATGTGAGTTTTTGGGAGAGGAGTATAATAAGCCGCTGGCCCATGAGGGGCCGGCTGGACCGGTCCAGCCTGGACCGGTCCAAGTCTATTCACGCCGGAACAGACCCAACAAGGGGGCGGGACTCATCGGTGGGCCAAACTTGTATTATTTGCTATTAGGAGGGAAAACTTGAATGTGAGAGGTTGTTTTAGGAAGTTAATTATTGTCCTTTATGATTAATTTGTTTAATTAGAAGATTGGGGGGAAATTGGGGATCATCTTGAATTTGAATGAGAAGTTTGAGATCTCATTGTGTGCTTGGGCTCTAGGGTTTGCTAGAGACTTGTGGAGAGTTGTTCTTCCTCTCGAATCGAAGAACGTTGTATCTTTCTTTGTTTTCTTGCATCTACTAGTGGAAACCTTGTTTATTTTCCTTATTTTTCTCTGTTTGGGTACATTTCCTGCTATGAAGGGGCTGTTAAACTGCTGGGGACAGCAGTTTTTCTCACTGTTTTAGACTAATTTCGACTAGGATTGCTTGCGAACTCAAGTATTACCTTAGGAACTCAAGTATTTCCTATCAGTTTTCTAATGGCTGGATCCACATGACCTAACAACGTAGCCCAAACTCTTAATAAAACACGGCTCTCAATAAAGAATTTCAACTAGAAGCAGAATTAAACTCTTAGAAAGAAACTTAATGGGAAAGTTGACTAGGCCTCTGGATTCTCTTAAATGTGGAGTTAAGCTCTAACTGATACCAAAAGAGCAAGTTGCAGAAGAAGAATAAGACTTTGGTTTGAACTTTTTTTCTTATTATTTTTTAAAGCAGTTTTTTAGTATAAATTTTTTGATTTTATGTATTAAAAAGCTGTTTTAAAAAAAAAACAGTAAAAAAGTTGTTCCAAACGGAGCCTAAATTAACATAAAAAATCACCTCATGGCTTAAATGGCGCAAACACCGCAACTGAGTTGTGTCCTCCGAATCCAGAAGAATTAGAAATGGCTGAAATCATAAAAGGGGAATCGGATCAATTCCACTTAATTCAAATTTTCAACGAAAAGAAGTTGTTGGCATTTGTGCTTTAATTGATACTCACCAACATTGACTTCATGTTGCTGCTTCTTGTTAGCCACAGTATCAAATTCGACTGAAGGCTCGGGATCCTACAGATAAAAAAAAGAGGTTAAAAGTTAATTTTTTTCACATCAGCTACGGAATGAGCTATTGCCTTTGCTAGTAAAGAGCAAAGCCCTACATGGGGTCCTGGTTGGGTACCCATGCTTTACTCGAACGGGCTTCGCCCACCCACGCCCACCAATGGTGACTTTCGGGATGTCATACCCACTTAGACCCGCCCACTTTTTATGCTTTTTGAAAACAATCTGCCACGGATTGATGGCCTTGAGGCTTGCTCCCCTTTGATCTTATTGCAAACTTTTAAGACGCATATCAAAATTTATCATAGTCATAGTGTGGTTAAGTGTTGCATATTATTTAGTGAGGATTGCAATAATATAAGACATACAGTGATTAGCAATGTAAATCGATTTATCCCCCGATGTTGAGTATCCGGGTATGGGTGGGTACATGAGTGGGTGTGGATATGGGTACCAAATTCAGGGCTCTGGACTAAAGAGTAGTTCACATGGCATTTTCCTTGGGCTCAAAGAGATTACAAGTGTAAAAATTCCCTTTAAAATTTTACCTTAACTTTTTAAATGGTAAAAAGTCATGCAAAAAGAAAAAGAAAAAACGGCACACTTACAAATTGGTTTATAGTAGGATGCAACCACCCAGTAGTAATAGCCTTTACACAAGCAATGGCTTCCATACCTCCAGAAGCTCCAAGGCAATGGCCTATCAAGGACTGCAGGTAGAATTGTTTGAAGGTAGAAATAACGTTAAACAGAACCACAATATTATAGAGAAAACAAAATGAAGACTATAAAAAAGAATTATCAGCAGATATGAACAGGGAGACATCTACCTTAGTTCCATTCACCTTGATATCCTTTGAGTTATTGAAAACCTTTTTTATAGCATTCACCTCAGCAAGGTCACCACCAGGTGTAGATGTAGCATGAGCATTTATATAATTAACCTATAAAATAATAAATAATGCATAAAGTTTGAACATCATTCATCTCATTTTAAATAAAATTTTATCTAAAGTGCTAAAATAACGATAGACAATGGCTAGAAACATTGAAATAGACATTAAGATATGACCCCAGAAAAATTCTACATGGAATTGACTTATTGTGTTTGTTTTTTAAGCATGGGCCGGCGTGCTTCGGGCACCAAAAGATTTATTATGGATTAATTCCTCCCTTCAAAAAGAGTATTTTGCCACCACCGAACCATGAAATAATAGAATCCTGCGAGTACAAAAGGTTTGAGAAGTTCAATACCTTCGAGATGATTCGCATAGCAACAAGTGTGTGGTGAGGCTGAGGCCAACAAGCACAACATGCTTAATGAAGCTTTCAAAGGGGGTTAGAGGTTAGGTATGGGCCAACCCTATCCTCAACTGACAATCACTTGGGAGTTGCTTGGAATCACCTTCTATTTTTAAATTTATTTATTTATTCTTACTTTTTATTCGAAATAGAAACATGATTCATATGTGTTTTTTTATTGAATATCACAAGTCAATTTATGTGGTATCTTATTTAATAAAAATAAAATAAAATTAGCACCAAATTGATTTATCTGAGTCGGTGTGCTTTATATAGAAACTTGTATTTGATTGAATAATTATTTCTACGATCCCATTGGACCTTGTACAAGAGTTTTTGTTTAATTCTAAACTTAACATATATCACAGATTCAAACCTTTTCTTTATGTAAATGCCACTCCCCATACCCCAAAAGACAGAAAATTAGAAACTGAAAAAGAAATGAACCCATGTCCTCTTCATAAGCATGCAGGCGGTCTGAGAACTGCAGTAAGGTATACATGTTCAAATTTAATAATACAACAACAACAACAACAACATCAAACCTTTGTCTCACTATGAGGGGTCGGCTACATGAATTCTTTTTCGCCATTGTGTTCTGTTAAAAAGTCAAATTCTCATTTAAATCTAATAAAGAAAGATCATTTCTAATATTTTCTAACCAAGTTTTTTTAGATCTACCTCTACCTTTCTTAACATAAGTCAAATCTAATACGTCAACTTTCCTAATCGGGTCATCGGAAGGCCTCTGTTTAATGTGACCAAACCATCTAAGGCGACTCTATTTAATCTTATCTTTCACTGGTGCTACTCCAACCTTTTCACATATATGCTCATTTCGTATCCTATCTCTAAGCATCCTCATCTCTGCAACACTTAACTTAGTATTATGCTTCTTTTTTAATGGCCAACATTCAGCACCATAAAGTAACACTTAACTTAGTATTATGTTCAAGTTTAACAATAACAGTTAAAAAAAATAAGTAGGAGAATATGATTATATTTAAATCACTAATATACATTGTTATTAAGGAATACTTGTGGGGGCAGGATCTCCCAAGCTACCAGGCCATTCAACTTTCCAAGCTACACTCACACGAACAAGGCCAATGAAACTTCGAAGCTACAATCACACGAACAAGGCCAATGAAACAAGTTTCCACATGGTTAGATGGGAAACCGCAAGCTCACCAGCACATTGTATTACATGAAGAGCACTGCCCCAAAAATTAAATATGACAATAAATTGCACTAATTTGCATTCAACAATAGCAAGCAAGCCTTCACAATTAAAGTATTTCTAGCTTATAATGAGAAAAAAATTGAATGACAGAACGCAGAAAACAACCCAGCATGGATTGGAAAAAGAAAAAGGGGCAACAGAGCAAATACGCAAAATATGAAAATTAACATACCTCTTCTGGAGCTACACCAGCATCTTCAAGACTTTTCTGTATACAAATAGACAAACCAAGACCATCAGCCCTGGGATCAGTCATGTGATAGGCATCACAGTTAACAGCACCTCCCAAATACTCTGCAATAATTGGGGCGTCCCGTTTCATTGCATGTTCAAGGCTTTCCAAAACCTACAGTAGGGACACCATATAAATAAAAACTTGAAGTGAATGACCAACGTGACAAATAAATAGACTGACCAACGTTATAAAAAAAATCTCATTCTTTTCTGCCAAATAAAAACAGCTATATCTCATAACGGTTTTCACCAGTACGTTTTAGGAGCAGAACAAAAAGGTAGCCCTACATATTGCTTGCCTGTGAAGCGTAACCTCGCATGTTATGTTGTGTTTCGTCATAGCAATATGGACTTGACTCTAACTAAAAACAAAATCCCGAGTCAAATTTCATGGCTCGATTTAGCATTCTATTGCAATAATTAGGAGTGAACATTCAGTTATCTACATTATTTCTAATAGTAATCAAAACATTGTTCATTTGTTCTCCATTCTTTTCCGCCAAAATTAATTGCTTCTTGATGGTTCTTCTTTTCACACACTCTCGCCAAGCTTCTTATAAACATCTTGTTGGTTTTTATTGCTAGTGTTTGTTGACCTCAATTTTCACTCAAATACTCTCGAGCATCCTCAATCAATTTAATGAGACCCCGTCGAGTCCAATCTGAACTCGAATCGATCCGAATTGAGTCAAATTAGATTCGATCACGTTCAATCAAGCTCGAACAATTTGTTTTGACTGTGGCGAGTTCAATTTGACCCAAATCGTCTTTGATTCGATTTGATCAAATCCATTGAGCCTAGTCCACTATTTTTCCCCGAAATTTGAATTCTGTCACGACTGCAGGCTTCAGTCGCGTGATCACCTACTTCGGTGTTTTTGTCGGAGTCTCGGATGCACATCTGGGCGACACAGTGTCGTTTTGAGCTTTCGGAGCAGAGAAAAGCTTTGAGAGACGTTAGAAGGCGGAGAGGTAGCCTTCAGTTGGGTGATTCTCACGGACATCCGCAGTATCTTGGGGCTTGCTCTCGATCTCGCACTCTCTCCCTCACGCTCTATCCCTCTTGGTTCCGGAGATCCCAGGCAAAATCCCGATCCCCTTCCTCCTCTCTCTCGCGTGAGCCAGCCGAGTCCGACTGCCCGGCTTCGCCTCCCGGACGGAGCTCCCTCTCCCTCTCATATCTCTCTCACTCTCTCTCATTCACGGAGGTCAGCTGAAGCCCCCTCCCGTTTACCTGTGTTCGCGAACTCCAGCTAAGGCCGGACGTCCCGTCGCCTACCCTAGCCGAAGCCCGTCCGACCCCAGGTAGGGTTGAACCCCTTCGGCGAACCGTCACGACGACCCACCTCCGTCCGATCCCGTCTCCTGGTTCGGACTCGACGGAGCTCCCTCTCCCGTCCAACCTCCAGATCGAACCCGACGGCCGCACCCCCGATCTCTTTCTCCGGACCGAACCCGTGAGGAACCCCCTTGCTTCCGTCTCTCTGGTTCACGGCAGACCCGAAGGCTGAGCCTTCTCCTTCATTCGGTGTCCGGTTCGTGAACCCTGGACAGAGCCGAAGCCCCCTTTGCCGACTTCCTCCAAGCTAGCAGTTGGAATGATTTGGTTCTTGTTAAAAGGCTGATTTGGTAAAATCCTCACTATAATCTCTTGTTGTTCAGTGCTTTGGTGCTTGTTTGATTGTCAAATGATATCTTAGTGTTCTTGGGAAATTTTGAGGGTTGTTGATAATCATGAATGGTGTCTTATGGCATAAGCAAAGTGATGTGTTGAGGCTACGTCATTTGAGGGTGTGTGGCTAGTATGAGAAGTTTATGCTTGCTCCATATCATGTCATATAGAGTTTAGGTGTGAATGATGGCAAGGCTCGGGTAATAATGTTCTTTCCTCATTAAGCATGCATATAAAATATCTAATGGAATGTCTTAGAGAAGTCTTGCCTAGAGCGAAATAGTTTGGATGAAAATTTACCCTTCTATGTTAACTGAAAGTTTTCTTGTTATGCTTGTTGGTGCTATGAAGGCTACATAGTATGTGGATTTGGAAGGACGTTTAGTTGGTAGATTTGGTTGTCTTATTCTTACTTTGCTTTAGTAATGCGGTATCGAAGATGACTTCTCATTTGCAAAATCTGAGAAATGAAATTTCTGTTGGTTTCATTTTCTACATGTATGCATATTGTTGAGATGATTACTATAAAAAATCATGAGCAATCTTGTGTAGATTGGTTAGATGTGCTTAACCAAATAGGTGTATAAGTTGAGCTTTGTCATATTAATTTGTTTTATGCCCCTTTATGAAAATCGAACATCAGCTGTTTGGTGCAATGATTCAATGAGATTTCACTTATATTGAAGCCTTGTTTTAAGGGGTTTTGAGTGGTCGATTCCATCACAATTTGTTGTTTCACACTTCTATTCAACATGTTGATTTATCTTGTTTTGGAATGAACGATTAGCATATGAACCTACACTTGCTTTATGTCATATGATTTAGAGCTTTAGGCGTAAATGGTGGCAAATCTTAAGAGATCATGTTGGTCTTACATCAAACCATGCACACTAAGCATTTGGTGAAATGCTACTAAAGGGAGCTTGGTCATTTTTGCTTGCATTGGGTTTTTTACATGATAAGCTAGTTCATTTAGAAATTGCTTAAATGCAATGTTTGGAGTTTTGTTAGCAAAAATCTGAGATTTCTAAACACTTGTATAGATTAATTAATAGAACTAAAGCTCTCACCTAGCCTTGAATGTTTATGAATATTTAAACTTTCAATATTGTGTTGGTAGCCTACTTCATATATTTTGGAATCTCATTTATGGGTTAAAGATTCATCATTCTATAGATTTTGGCATTGGTATATACATGTTTCTTTTAGATATTGGGATTTGCTGCTCCATGGCTTCAAAATCTTATGGGTGGCATGCATACTTTTGTGATCCGTAACTAGTTGGAGACATGTTTAGTAAGGAAAAGAACTTTCACTATAGATATTGAAAGCAAAGTTTAGCAAATCATGTCAGACCACTTGAGGTATTTTCATGATTAATCGGAAGCATAAATCATGTTAGAAAGTTGTGCAAATATCTAAGCATCGACATCACGCTTGTATTCAATATCAAAGTTTTGTATATTCATCACGAGATTTTTGTACATGTTTATATCATAGAATCACATGTATGGTTGGAGAATTTGTTGTGCTTGTCAAACTTACATAGAAACTGTCATGCTTCAATGTCGCATCCACGTATTCGGTGAGAAAGGTGATGGTTTTATTACGTTCTAATAGTTACATGTTCGTTATCAAGGGCTTGTGAATTATTTGCTTTTCTAGAACCACGAGCAAGTTGGAGATTTATTATAGATTATTGCATTCTCTTGGCATTCGTTCAATATGAGAAGCTTTGTTGACTTTATTCGATGGAGGATTCGTAATATGTCGTTTGAGCTTTCTTTTTGAGATTAACTATGGTCAGGATGGTTGTCTTCTCCTATGTTTCAAAAAAAAAAAATGTTAGTTTCTTCTAAATCTCTAAGAGATGTATTAGTTGGAGATCGTAATCTTTTAAAGTAGTGGAAAAGGCACTATATGTATGATTACAAGTTTCTCTCCTTTTATATTGTTCATTCTCTCAAGTTTACATATGGATATTTAAATCTGTTATCCTCATGCAAATTCCCATGTTAGTATCATCCTTATGAAAGGTTAGAAAATGTCTTATGGAAAGATCTCATTGCTTCAAGTAGAGAAAGTTATTTTTCTTTTCTTCCTATGATCTGGTATGGGTAATAAGTTCTTGGCAAGTAGTGTTGGACTTTTTCTTATTTATGGTTCCGTCCTGATATTATTATTCATAAAATCTTTATTGGTTTCAAAGATATTTGGCCACTCACCTATTTTGTTTCTTGTTAGCATGAGCATTTTCTTGCATAATTATGTGATAGATATCAAAAAGTGTTGGGTTCTAACATTAAATACATGTGCTGCTATGAGTCGTCTAAAAAAAAAAAGATGTTATAAGTTGTCTTATATTTAAATAATTTCAAGAATGATTTCACATTAGAAAGCATTGCGAGTCGTTTTATTGTTGGAGACTTTATAGAAAGTTTTAATAAGTTTTGTGAATGTCTTCATGGTTTGGAAAGTTTTATGAAATGCTTTGTATTAAAAGATTTTATGAATGACTCTGTGGTTAGAAGTTTTGCGAATTGTTTTACATCGAGAGGCTTTATCGATGGATTTTTTTTTTGTGAATGTTTTGTGATGAAGGCTTTACAATGAGAGGTTGCATACAACTTTCTTGTTGGAAAGCTTTGTGGTTTTCTACCCCACTCCAAACGAAAGGAGATGCACTTGATTATGGGTTGTTGGGTAGGATTTTGTGTGAAAAGAGAAGGAATTTTGGTATATAACTTTTGGAAGGTTTTGTGTAATAGTTCATTTAGAAGTTCTTGTGAGTTATTTTAAGATCTATAATTTTGTTAGACTTGTTTAGTAAACCCTTTAGTGTCTTTTAGGAATGATTAGTGCTTTACCATATGAGTTAGGTTCTCTTAGTAGTCCATTCTAAAAATGAGTGTTTGGATTTGAAGCTTTAGGAGCTCTGTGTTAGAGGTTTTTAATGTCTTTTGGAGCAAGACAGTCCCCCGCTCATTTGAGCTTTCCCTTTAGTGTTAGTTTCTAAAATATGGAATTTTAGATAGACATAAAACAAAAGAGAGTCTAATTTTAAGTTTGGTCTTGGAAGTCATTTCTCTTAGTTGTCTCGGGCTTGGTTTAGAGGGTGTTGTAGGTAGATGTCTCCATCATATCAAGTGCCTCATTTGGACCGTGGAAAAATCAAAGGGCATTGTTAATGTTGCTTTAGGGTACACTTGACTTCACAGATGTGTGCCCAATAACAATAATGCCTACATCCCTTTTATTTCTGATTTTCATTCTTTTTCTTTCTACAGCTTTGTTATAGATTCTTAAGTTTAGCAATACATGTACGAGAGTCCTAAGGATTAGAAAACAACACCACTCTTAGTTCTACAACTTTAGTGACATCTAAGGACAAAAATTAAGGACCGAGTCTTAGAAAACATAGACTTAAGGTGCATACTCCTTATAGGATAGAGACATCAACACAAAACTTAGTGACACGTCTTCCTAAATTCTAGTTTCCCTAATCCATTAATAATCAACCAACCAATCTTAATCTAATTCTAAAAATCTATTAAAATACTTAATTCTTAATCAACTTATAATTAACATTTATAATTATTAAATTATAGATCTAAAACATAAATCTAAGTCAAATATAACTAAACTAATAATAATCTCCTAACCAACCTAAAATTTAAAAGAGGTAGACTTTAATTAGGAGATTCAAACCTAAGCTAAGATTCCTTAGGATAAAAATACTCTTAAAGATTAAACTTAGAGTAATCTTTTAAAATCAATAAACAAATCCCTTAATACATAACAACCACTCCAGAAGTGAAGTTTATTGGATGGACTACTCTGGGCTGCGGGGCTAAGTGTCCTAAGGAGGCCTGGTTCCTCGAGCCTGGTGGCACAATACCACGAATGGATTCAATGGAGTGGCAAAACTTTAAAAATAAATTTCTTAATTGGTTTAAGTCAAACCTTAACTGATAATAAATCATTTAATCTACCTTTTCTTTTAATTTACAACCAACAAAAATAATCAATCAAATAATAAGAAAATATATCTCTAAATCAATCCTAAATTACTAATATTTCAACTTCAATTAAAATCTCCTTTTTACCCTTTAACAAATCAAAATACAAATAATTTCAACTAAATAATCCTACATAGGATCTATCCAAAACTGCACAGCCTACATACACCTTAGACTGGTTTGGTTAGGGCACGACTCCTAGTCTTAGGATAGGCTGACATTTTCTTCTGTTGATTCAATGTTTACTACATGCACATGCTTGATAAATGCTAATTTTAAAGTTCTAGTTAATTATAATATTTTTATTTACCTGCATTTCTTTTATGAATGGCATCTACGCTCATTTGTGTATTTTTTCTTTCACTTGTCTTGCGAGGTACATTGGGGTAATTCGCTAGCTTAAGGCTTTTAAGTGGCTGCGCCACATGCTTTGTGCGATGGAGAATAGCTTATTTGCTTGGAGCTTTTAAGTAGCAGCGCCACAATCAGGTATGATCTCTGCAACTTGTAAAGCAATTTTCTTTTAATTATGTATCGAATTGTTACACATCACACACAACTTGTTAATAGGTATTCTAGTATGTTTAGGTAGCTGGCCTTAGGTTAGTTCACTATCGAAGTTTTGGCCTTATAGGTCAAAGCTTGCCTCCCTTCTGTGAGCCCTAGAGACCATTAGGGTCATTTAGGCCTGTAGAGTATGCCACCTATTTGTGCCGGTTGACATCGTTGTTTTCGCACACGAAATGGGCATCGTTGTTTTTCTGCTAGGATTTTGGCCTTTTCCGGTTTTGGGTACGATACCCCCTCCTTTTTTTTCTGTGAGCTTTAGAGACCATTAGTGTCATTTAGGCCTGTAGACTAGGCCACCTATTTGTGCCAGTGGGCACCGTTTGAATGATTTTTTGTGCGGGTACCTTGCCTGGAGGGTACCCTTAGGGTGTGTTTATTTACTTTTTCTGTACTCTGGATGTCATGCATACGTTCTTACACACTTTTCTCCATAATGCACTTACATACATGCAATGCATTAGTGGACCTAAGGATCTTTCTTACTCGTGCATTTGTTTCATGCATCATTAACAACGCTATATATATTCGTTTGCATATTGTAGAGTCCCTGATTCAAGTCTTTTGAACTACAAATCCTTGATTCCTTAGGATAGACCCTTCCCATCTTGCATACATATAGGACGATTGGTTGTGCTTAGCATTTTAGCTGGCTTCCCTTTTCAGGCAGGGATATAAGTCTAGGATTGCATTAGTTAGGTCTTAGATGCTAGTGTTGTGTGTACAACACTACATCTTTTATAGATTTAGGGTCTAAAGGTGGGGGGTACAAGTGTACCTCTATACACCTTATTGGTGGGTAAGTTCTTCATTCTTTCGGAGACTATAAATCCTGCACATCTGCGTCACATAGATGACGCCACCTCCTTCTTTCTCTCATGCTTGCTTGAGATGCTTTGCCTCTCTTCTTTTTCCCTAGTTTCCACTCCTTCGAGCCGACCGGATGTTGAATGAACCATGTGTGATTGATTAGGCCAACTTGGGACACTCTTTCTCTTTGATTAGGAAATCTTAGAATTTTCCCTTCGCACTAAACCCATTTGGAGAAGATAATCTAACATCCTTAATCGAGAGTTTTCCTAAGTCAAGGCTTAGGATGTAATTAACTACGGGGGCTTGCGCCCGTAGGAAACCGATCTCCACAATCAAATAAACCCTATTCGAGCTGATGTATCGAATGTGGGAAATCTCGTGAACTTTTGGGTTATAGATATTATTATCCATCGAGGTTGGTAGGTGAGAGCCGCTATCCTCCATGGCTAATCGTATCTATAACTCCATCTGCTCTTCCATCGGTCTGCTTGTGTCGGGTGTAAAGGCCTACGACCATTTTGTCCTACGGGATGGTGTGATCGTACCCTTTGCATTCGAACCACACGAGCAGAATCCTTTCGGAGACCCACAGTGTTAAGCTTCTCGCACACAAGGTGATGAGTATATCCGACCATGAAAAATTTATCAGAGAAGGTCGACTGCCATGATTAGGCCACTTTATTTTTTATCTATTATTTGTATTTGATTTAATTATCTTTTTCGTTTTTACCCTCACTTAAGGGAGCAGGTTTATTTAACCCTAGTGGGTACGTTTGTCTTTAAAAATATTATTGTATTTTGGCCATTTATATCCCCTTTCCCCTCCTTTGAGATGATGATGAATATTATGAAGAAAATTTACTGCACTTGTCTCTTGGTAAGTTCTAAGAGTTCATGTGAGAATTCTTGGAGAGTTTTAAGTCCCTAGGTGATGGTAAAGTACTACCAATCAGCCGTAGGAAGCGTCCGGACTCGTGGTTCGCTCCACCGCCAATTCTTCCCCTTTTCCCTCTCTTTCCCTTGCTCAGCTGGCCCATCCTCCCAAATCCCTCCACCAATCTGCCAACCCAATGCCCCTCCTTTCCTTTTTCCCTCCTTGGCCAAAACCCCCACCCCTCCCCCTTTATTTTTCTTTCTTGGCCAAGAAACCCCACCAGCCCTCTCCAAACCGCCAGCTCCACCTCCACACTTAGCCGCTGACCATCATCCCTCCACTTGGCTCCAATTTCCAAAGCCTAGTACTCAACACTTTCTTAATTTAATTCATTGTAAATTTGGAAAGTCAATTTTCAGATTTAAATCAAATTTAAATTTGAAACTTCTTTCCTAAAATAAGATGAGTTATAATTAGAAAGCTCATCAATCATGCCAATTTGAATTCAAATAGATCCTTGTCATAATTTCTCTTTCCCTAATTACTATTCTAGAATTGGCAAGTATTTAATACCCAAATCCAATCTCCCCCACTCATGCAAGCCGCCGGCCCCACCCTCTCACCCTTCCCTCTTTTGAAACTTGCCTTAACTCCTCTTTCCTTTACTAATAATATGTTTGGTAAGCTCCTAAATTCCCCAAATCACTTCCCCCAATTCAATCTAGCCGCCGGCCCCACTCTCTCCTTTCTAATAATTTCTATCCAAATTACTCACCTTTTCAACTTGGGGATAAATTCCTCACCCCATGGTTGCTCCTAAAGCTGCTACTCTAGGATTTTGACAAGACTGCGGTCCAGATTTCCTGAACATTCCGATTTGTTGTCCAGAGATTCCAGCGAGAGTTAGCCTGCTGTCCCGCTATCCAGAATCTTCTAGTGTGCTTGTCCAGAACTTCCCAGTTTGTTGTCCGGCGTTTCCAGCACGAGTTAACTTGCTGTCCAGATTTCCATAACTTGTTTGATTGCTGCCTACACTTTTGGAAGGTGCTAGATTGATGTCTGGACTTGAGAGAAGAAGTCTCATTGCTGCCCTTCTTTCAGAAACAGCCAACACTACTGCCGTTGCTTCGTATCTTCTACTTTGTGGGTAAACTCTCTCCTTTCCTCGCTCCTTTTAATCCTCCCTCAATCATGACATCGTTCAACCATCAAGATCTATCCACATAGCCACAAATTAAGAGTGTAAGTGAGTGGATGCTTATAGTGACTATTCTAATTGTTAAATTGTGTATTCTCTTTTCAAAGCCCCACATTAGCATGGTCTGAATTGATGTGACAATTTTATGATCCTAATCTTTTCTTATGTAATTGGTTGTCTACGCTTAATCACTATCTTGTTGGCTTTAAACTTTACTAAGAAACGCGAGAAGATTAATTAATTGCAAAGCTCTACTCATGTATGTGTAATTTTCTAATCAATTGCATTCGCCTTTGCACGTAGTCCTACACACATTCAGTCATAGAATATGACCATCCTTGCTGTAAAGCTAATTGCTGAAAAATTAGTGACCAACATTACAAAACTAATGGTATGTACACAACTATCATAAACATGGCAAACAAAGTTTGAATAAGCACCAATGTAAGATTAATGAGGATACCAGATGCAGATGATGAACCATACAAGATATGCTAATACAGAACTATGTCAAACCTCCATAGTAAATGAATGAGAAAAGGGTAGTTATAGACAGAATACCAGTACTCCAGAACCTTCACCCATAACAAAACCATCACGACCTTTATCCCATGGCCTTGATGCAGTCTGGGGTTCATCATTCCTTTGGGATAGAGCTCTACAAGCAACAAATCCACCAAGACCGATGGGAATGATTGCAGCTTCAGTTCCTCCAGCTATCATTAAATCAGCATCTCCTCGACGAATATGGTTTGCAGCAGCATAGAAACAGTAATTGGATGTAGCACAAGCAGTAGAAATTGAATAGTTTGCACCCATGAAACCAATGTCCATAGCGAGCAAAGCAGAACCCATGTTGGTAATGGCATATGGAATAAAGAATGGCGTTATTTTTCTATAGCCTTTGTCAATCAGAGCTTGAACACCATCAGAAAACACAGAAAGCCCCCCCATGCCTGTTCCCACTAGAACACCAGCTCGAACTTTGTCAACCTGTTATGATGACAAAATTAACCAAATTAAGTTAAAGAGATGAGATACGAACAAATTAATTCGAATAATATAAGGGGAAAAATGCAGCAACGAGTTGTTAGGGAATCAAAATAGAAACTTGAAAGAAACCATGCCAAAGAATTTGAAGGAATATCATAAATTTATGAAGGAAAAGAATGGAATCCATAATTGATAAAGTATTGTGACTAACCAAAACAAAAGAGGTTAATTTGATCTCCAAAATAATGAGAAATTATGAATCAAATAACCAATAGGCACTGAAAGGCACTGAAATATTCAGTAGGAGTGAAAAGCTTTGTATAAGTTTTAGCAAGGGATAATTGCCACTTTTAAATCTCTACAACTATATAAAACCATTTTAAACTCAACCCCTTAGCCATTAAACATTTTAGGATAAAGTATGGTATACTTTTTTGTCCCATCCAACTTTAATTTCAAATATCTTCATCATAACGTATTGTGTATATCCTTATCTTACTCATCTCACGCATGCCATGAGCTCTAGACAATATTTTCCCATTCTCCGCTCGCTCACCTGCTGCCTTTAGTCCTATAACCTAGAAGCATCCAGTTATTACTTTCAAACATTATTATTATTATATGGCTGCTAATAATGGATGAAATAATAATAGATAACGACTACACAGTAATCATGTTGAGGGAATTTAAAATTTATATCAACTAATAACCGAATCAAATTATATAGTAACTAGAATTACCCAAAAAAAAACATAAGAATTATGGAGAGGGAGATAGAAGAAATAAAAACATTGAAAAATAATTTCTTGTTTAAAAAGGTCTACCAGGTTTTACTCAAAAAGAATGGGATTAAAAATAAATGAAGGTCAATTCATGAGCCTTACATTAGCTCTTTTGATCAAAAGCATTGATTTCATTGCTTATATCAAACCTATATGTCATAGATATCATATTTGATTCAAAAGAGTTTGGGATTGGCGATATATCCCATCTCCCTTTAGATTTTAAAATAATTAGTCAGTGTTGACTAACCGCCTACTAACATAACTACCTACTAAACTAGACCGCTCGAAACAGCTTGCTCCCTCTAGGGTTCTCTATTTCCCATATGTAGAAGACTCCCAAACGACACAACTGAACGGGCGCCCCTCTGGTTCTCTATTTCCCGCACACAAGAAACCGCCCTATCCCATGGGATTCTCACGCTGCAAGAACCCAACTACTCCCATTCGACTCTCTCATTTTTCTTTGCCACACACAAGTAAGCCGAAGACTCCCTCCCTTCGTCTGCCTGAGCTGCATGAAAAGCCGAAGCCGACCGGCTCTCCCGCTTGCTTCTCCGTCCTGCACGCGGAAGCCGTGCCGATCCAACCCCGCTCTACGCCTCCATCCTAGGCCACCCGTGCTCGACCTGACCCACTTATGACTCCAGTCGACTATCCCTACCCAAGCCAACAACCGCATGCAAGCCCCCCAAGCCTGACGCCCCTCTCGTTTTCACTAAACATCACGCATGAGATCTCATAATCGAACTCGTTCTCACTCTCTCGGTTCATTCACACACAGAAACCTCCCCATACGCCTGACTCTCTCTTTTTTGTTCATTCGATTACACGTGGAAGACCCCCTCTCACTCTCGTCTTCCTTAGCCACACAAACCCTAACCGCAGGAACCCGCTCGATCACTCGTTCTTTGTATGCTGCATGCAAGAACAAGAGTCGAAGACGCCCGCTCGCCTCTTCGTGTTTTTCGCATGGCTCTCATCGACCGTCCCTACCCAGGTTGAAGCCCCTCCTCTCATTTCCTCTCTATTTGTTTAGCCCAACCAACCATACACAAACCCCGGCCAAATGAACCCGTCCATCTATCCAATATATATTTATATATCAATACAGCAACAATATCAAGCCTTTATCCTACTACATGGGGTCGGCTACATGAATCCTTTTTCTCCATAGTGTTTCAATTTCTCATTTAGATCTAATAAATAAATATCATTTATAATATTTTCTAACCAAGACTTTTTAGGTCTATCTCTACCTTTCTTAACATAGGTTAAATCTAATATATCTACTCACCTAACCGGGTCATCGGAAGGTCACTCTCTCTAATCTTATCTGCCACTAGAGCTACTCCAACATTTTCACGTATATGCTCATTTCGTATCTTGTCTCTAAGAGTAAAGCCACCCTTCCACCTGAGCATCCTCATCTCTGCAAGACTTAAATTAATATTATGCTTCTCTTTTAATGGCAAACATTCTGCGCCATAAAGCATTGCAGGTCTAACCACCATCTTATAGAATTTTCCCTTAGGTTTGAGTGGTACTTTTCTATCACACAACAAGCCCGATGCATTTCTCCACTTCATCTATCCAACTTGAATTTTACTAATAATATCACCATCTATTTCACCGTCAGTTTGAACAATAGACCCAATATATCAAAAATACGTACTCTTATTAATGACTTGATCGCTCAAAATCACAAACCCCCCACGAGATCTATTACTACTAAAATTATACTCCATGTATTTGGTTTTAGATCTACTCAAAA